>NC_057811.1:486599844-486845414 GCF_018294505.1 Triticum aestivum
TGCTGGTCATCTGGGTCTTTCAAAAGTTGTTGGTCCTGCCGTGCTTCCTTTGTATCATTTGTCTTCCCATACACGCCCAAGAAGCTTAGCAGGTTCACGCAAATATTCTTCGTAACATGCATCACGTCGATTGCAGAGCGGACATCTAGGACTTTCCAATATTCTAGCTCCCAAAATATAGATTTCTTCTTCCACATGGGTGCGTGCCCGTCAACTCCCCGCGGAACTGATTGTCCGCCAGGACCCTTTCCAAAGATGACTTTCAAATCCTTGACCATATCAAATATCTCAGCACCAGTACGTTCCGCAGGCTTCGGCCGGTGATCTGCCTTGCCGTTGAAATGCTTGCCTTTCTTTCTTACGTTATGATTTCGGGGAAGAAATCGACGATGACCCAGGTACACGTTCTTCTTACAATTACCCAAACGTACACTTTCAGTCTCATGTAAGCAGTGCGTGCATGCATTGTATCCCTTATTTGTCTATCCCGAAAGGTTACTGAGAGCAGGCCAATCGTTGATGGTTACAAAAAGCAACGCTCGTAGGTCAAATTCCTCTTCTTTGTGCTCATCCCAGACACGTACACCAGGTCTGCCCCACAACTGTAAAAGTTCATCAACTAATGGCCTTAGGTACACATCGATGTCGTTGCCGGGTTGCTTTGGACCTTGGATGAGCACTGGCATCATAATGAACTTCCGCTTCATGCACAACCAAGGAGGAAGGTTGTAGATGCATAGAGTCACGGGCCAGGTGCTATGGCTGGAGCTCTGCTCGCCAAAAGGATTCATGCCATCAGTACTTAGACCAAATCTTATGTTCCTTGCGTCAGCTGCAAAATCTTTGAACACTCTGTCGATCTTCTCCATTGCGTTCCATCAGCGGGGTGTCTCAACTCCCCGTCGGACTTACGGTCCTCTTTGTGCCATCGCAACGACTTGGCATGCTTTTTGTTCCTGAACAGACGTTTCAATCGTGGTATTATAGGAGCATACCACATCACCTTGACGGGAACCCTCTTCCTGGGTTTCTCGCCCTCAACATCGTCACCAGGGTCATCGCCTCTGATCTTATAACGCAATGCAGTGCATACAGTGCATTCATTCAAATTCTCGTATTCACCGCGGTAGAGGATGCAGTCGTTAATGCATGCATGTATCTTCAGAACCTCTAAACCTAGAGGGCAGACAACCTTCTTTGCTTCGTACGTACTGGCGGGCAACTCGTTATTCTTCGGAAACATATTCTTCAACATTTTCAGCAAATTTTGAAATGATGAGTCAGCTACACCTTCCTGTGCCTTCCATTTTAGCAAATCCAGTGTGCAGCCCAGCTTTTTCAGACTATTATCGCATCCTGGGTACAGCGACTTTTTGTGATCCTCTAACATGCGATCCAAATTCTCCCTCTCCTTGTCAGTTTCGCAGCGTCTCCGTGCATCCGCAATGGTCCGACCAAGATCATCAGCGGGCTCATCATGTGCCTCTTCTTCACCTTCACCTAACCCTTCCCCACCTTCAGCATCATCCTCCATGAAAGTATCACCGAAATGATCATGATAGTTGTCATCGATATCATCCCCTTCTTCATCTTCTTCCATTCTAACCCCTGTTTCTCCATGCTTGGTCCAACAATTATAGCTTCGCATGAAACCGTGCCGCAGCAGGTGCATGTGAACGTCTCTTGAGGAGGAGTAACCCTTCTGATTCTTACAGACATCACATGGACAGATAATAAAACCTCGCTGCTTGTTCGCATTTGCCACTACGAGGAAATCTTTCAAACCCGTAGTGAACTCGCCGGAGAGTCGGGGACCGTACATCCATTGCCGATTCATCTGCATTATTATTATATAAAGTATATAATTAACCATCATGCATTTGTTAAACTAACTAGCTAGAAATAATACAAATTAAACAATGAACTACACACATGCATATTTTATCAATGACACATGAAAGGTTCAAGTTGCTAACCGCGATCGCGGAGGAAAAATAAATGAGAAAGCTCAAGTGTGGCTCGGACACTTCATATCATGTTTGTTTCATGCTCTCGGGCATTTCATCGAACACCTTGTGTGCATAGGAGGAACCAAAAGCAAACCCACCACCCCCCTTCTGAATATTGTGAAGTGAGCTGAGTGAAGTGAAGTGAGCTGAGTCCTATATATAGGGATGGGCCTTTAGTCCCGGTTGGCCTGGCCAACCGCGACTAAAGGCCTTCAGGCCAGCCTGAGGACCTGACCTTTAGTCCCGGTTGGCCAGGCCAACCGGGACTAAAGCCCCTCCCGTCCGCCAGCTGTCGACCGAGCGCGCTGGGCCCAGATAGTTGGTCGCGGGTCTCCTCCCGAACCGCGACTAAAGACCCCTTTGGTCGCGGTTCGATTATTTTGGGGACTAATGGGGGCGTATGGAAGCCTCTTTTTCTACTAGTGTTTGTTTCTCCAACCCGTGTGATTTGAAGCACATAAACTGAACCATGCTATTGCACAATAGCCCAAAGTTTGTCTGATTTATATGAGTATCATAATATAATTTTGTTTCTACTATATGTAATAGGTAACCAGCAATGTTGTTTTCAGCTTACAAGAATGCTGATGTTGTTTGAATGCATATATAATTATTGGAATTAGTTTGAATGCATATACAGTACCTTGATGTTGAATTTACAAGGTCCTGATGTTGGATTTACTGTCTTATAGATTTTGTAATTTAAAGTTGCTCCACAAAGTTGGTGACTGTTGTTTGTACAGTGAGCTGATGTAGAATGCTTCATCACACAAACTAATCTAGCTGCATCAGTATGGTGACGGTGGATTTACACTGTCCTATAGATTTTGAATTTACAATATGGTGATGGTGGATTTACACTGCCCTATAGATTTTGTAATTTATTGTAGTAGCTGACTAGCTGTAGCTCCATATAGTGTGTCATTGTTGTTTGTACAGTGAGTTCATATAGAATGCTTGATCACATGAATTTTTTTGAATGTATATTACAGTTTCCTGGTGTTTAATTTATAATACATTGATGATGGATTTATGGTCCTATAGCTTCTGTAAATTTTAGTAGTTCTTTTGTGACTGCTGTTTTTACAGTGAGATAATAGTGAATTTTCCAGTGGCCACCGCTTTCTGAGATCACCATCACTACCTAGCACTCTGATTTTGCTATAACCGTTGTCCTCCTAATAGGTTATACTTTCTCTTTCTACTTCTTTTGCTTTGCCATGTTTGTTGCAGTTCATTGTGATTCTTTTATACTCATTGTACCTCGATGCTGCAACAATGGTAACTGAGAATCCGGCAACACTCAAATAGAAGTCAAAGAATTCTTGTCCTTCTCTTGTGTTGAACTCCATTTCTAGGTGCGGCATTATAATGCTCTCAGTGTTCATGACATTTCCTTCGTGTGCTACAATATTTCCATTTTCCAAGAAATCTCAATACCCTCTTCATTTAAATACTCATCTTCGTTTTCAATCTGCCGTAACTGATGGTTACCCATGCTTTTCTCAGCTTCATTATTACTCTCTTTATGTTCCACACATGTGGCAAATTGTCTGAAGTGTATGAATTTCCCCATAACATGATGGATCCTTCATCTTCAACTAACCTGCAGCAAGTGTATGCTTTTTATTTATTTATTTTCTTCAGGAATTTTTGTTGCTGATGCAACCTGGATATGTGTTTACATTTCAGTTTCTCTACTTGATGTTTCTTAATTACCTTGTCCAAGCTTAGATTGTCAGGATTTGAAGAAGTTGGATCAATACTGGCTTTATGTAGAGAAACTTTATGTAGCTTGCTGTCTTGTTGTACATTGTCTGAAGCTTTATGTAGCTTGCTGTCCTGCCGTACATTGTTGTAACTTACAGTTACAGGGTTGTACGGTTCTGTATCATCAAACTGGTTTTCTGTAGCATCTTGTCACTCCTGGTAGTTGAATAAGTTATTTTCTGTGAATTGTTCCTGTTTCAAGCAAATTCAGATCCTTGATAATGCCATGAGAATTCCAGGTTTCCTTCCAAAAGTGTTGTGAAGAAAACAAAACTGTCAATAACCTAGAGAAGGTCGTGAGAGTAATGACGTGGCAGTGTTGCTTTTTGGGCCCTTTCATTGCTTGCTCATGGATCGCAGATTTGATAGAAGGCCAGTTCAATTTCAGTCTGATTGTAATATAGACACTCCCTTTTTCTTAATACCAAAGTGTTCTCTGTGTACGTGAAGTGTCTATGTCAAGTGCTTTGTTTGGGCCAAGCCCAAATAATCAAAAATACAAGAATAACGATTCCAAACCAAACGACAAACTTATATATCTAAAAAAAAATCAACATGGTAAAATTAGTGTTATAATAGGTGCACACTTTTTAAAAACTGGTCAAAATTCCAAAAGTTGTTCCATTTTAAAAAATGTATTTAGAAATGTTCCATAAAAACTCACTATTTTCTAATTTTCAATAAAGTATTTATTTTTATTAAAAAACTGTGTTTTCCGAAAAGAAAAAAAGAAAACTGATTCAGAGACTATTCCATGAACTACTCTTCAATTAGAAGAATGCCAAGGTGGCTTCTTAACGAAAAAAATCAAACGAGAAGCAATAATCGGTGCAACATTAATACAGACATTTATTAGAACTAAATATAAAAAATGGTGGGTAATGACAAAGAACTTCTTGAGGACTTGGCGGAGTCCAAGGTTTGCTGGGTGCGTCGTTTGGCGAACAAAGTTGCCCATCTTTTACCTAAGGAAGGTTGTACCGAATATGATTTGTAAAACATAGTTCCATGTCCCACCGGCGTGTGTTATTTTTTCTCCCGTAGTAACGCACGGGCATTTTTGCTAGTAGTAATTAAAACCATGATAATCTCAAATAGTACAGCATTATCAAAATACTTAGAAAAAACTGAGCTATCAAACGGGGCCTTATATTAGAGCGGCCTCAATTAATATTAATACGATGGGAGTACTATAGTTTCAGCAACTAGTTGCATGTACCAATAATCAAATAGTTCAAGGCTTAGTTCTATCCTTGTCGAGAACAAACATCTTTTGTAGAACAGAGGGCTCGTGTCATGTGCGCCACAAAATGCCCTTAATAAAAAGAACAAAGGCACGATCCATTGAGACAAACCCGAGCACATATCTCTTATGTTTCTTTTGCCGAAAGTGCAATGAGCAGCATCTTTCCTGTATAGAAAGAGCGACCACACATACAGAAGATGAAAGCACATATATTCCCTCCGTTATCTAAAATTGCGCGTGCGCAATAGATAGACATAGATAGATGTCATTCCCCCGATGAAGCAACTTGGCATGTAAAGGCCCTGTTTATGGTTCGGCTGTGGATTTCTAAAAGCAGCTGTGAAAAATCTGGTGTGGAAAAACAGCTGTGGAAAATCTGATGTAAAAAGATGTAGGTCATTTGGCAAACCAGCTGATACAGCTTTTTCAGATTTTGGCCCGCTGCGGAATCAGATTTTGGAAAGCACGTCCTGGGCTGCTTCCGCTTTTGGTTCAGATTTTGGCAGCGGATTTCTGGAATCGGATTCTGCTGGGTTCGCCCTTTGGTTCAGATTCTGCTGCGCAGCAGCAGAATCCGTTGATAAAAGCTGAACCAAATAGGGCCAAAGTATATGCATGAGAATATGAGATCGATGCCGTAATGCCGCATCAACCCTTTCGACAAATGACATTTAATTGATTTTTATTAATCCAGGTGTTACCACCACCTCAGACAAACAACGGAGTAAGACCTATGTTAACAGATCAATCTGCAAAAAAACAAACAAATAAACAAGTA
The DNA here is from genome assembly GCF_018294505.1 of Triticum aestivum. Classification (NCBI taxonomy): domain Eukaryota; kingdom Viridiplantae; phylum Streptophyta; class Magnoliopsida; order Poales; family Poaceae; genus Triticum; species Triticum aestivum. Next base: position 486,605,648 of record NC_057811.1, read on the forward strand.
AACAAATAAAAACAAGACAATAGACCGACGAGTGCTTATTTCGGTTGGTCTTGCGTGCATGATACCAACTTCCAAGCACTCTGTTTATGTGCACTTGTCCATCGATGCCATGCATTCATTTTCGCTAGCTCAATTCCTTTGTCAAATTATATGTGGTATAGATAACCAATGGTTAAAGCGACAAGCTAGTCCAATCGACTATTTAGCCAGCCAAGTGCCCAAGTGCCACATGTGTCTGCTAGCAATGTTGTGCAGGATTGTGCACAGTACATATCTTGCAAAAGATATTGTTTAATTTGCATCAATTCCTGCCATATAGCAAAAGTGGCAGGATGGCCAACTGAGAAAATTAACGACTGATTGGAATGTTGCTATCGCGGTGGGGTCTACTAGTTCCACAGTAACCAGACAATTAGCCATTACTAGTAGAATGCCTGTGCGTTGCCACGGGCTTCTGAACTATTTTGCTGGAGTTATATAAAGATAATACATGTTAAATTTCACAGGTAAAGACAATATAAACGGTCACAATTGCATAATAATAGAAGTCCACTTCACTTGTAATGTAAACTGATAACAAAATGGTAAATTGACAATGTATACATATAAAGTGACGATCCAACTAAAAATCTATTACAAATTATTGAGATCTACTTGATGCGCTTAAGAAATTCTCGCACAATATCAGAAAAGTTGACTTTAGCTTCATTCACACGATGTTTGAGCAAGTATAATAAAAACTGTTTTCTCAACTCATACTCATCCTGCAAAAGTAATATATGTAGTTAGCATGAATACTTCACGTGGAAGGTCTAAGAACATATGTAACGGAAAATACTCACCATGCAAACCGGCTTCACCAGGTCTTTACCGTTCCACAAGAGCATAAAATGAAAAACAAAATAGCCAGACAAATCCCTGCAATTTTCTAAATTGTTATTGAAATACGCTTCTATAGGAAGTTATTTTTTTTATCGAAAGGGGTCCCCCCCCACCCCATTTTATTAGAAAACGGGGCAAAGCAAGTCCCAGAGACTGTTACAAGCGTTCGGGTCTAACCAGAATTAGCAGACCAGAGAAAGTAGCCAGCTAAAGCCTAAAACGCTATTCTTCCTCATCATGAAATTGCTCAGAGAGAGTCTAAAGCCACGCAGGGCAAACAGCAAAGCTACCAGGCACACACAAGGTCTGTTACATGAAGATAGAGCAACCACCAGCTTCATCGAGTCATCCCGAGTGAGCTCTCAGCACGCTCCCGCCCCGGGTCCTCTTTGTGCACGCTTTCAGTTCCCAACCCAGGCGATTCTGAGCAGCTTGCCTCTTCGACGGTCCAGGAGCTGGAGGCAGCATCGTAGCAGCACTGATTGATCGCCCTCGCATAGAACTTTCCATTGGTGTAGAGAAGAGTTGATCCTCCCCAAGATCACGCGAGTGCTTGTCCATGGTACACCCTGAAAACAGATATCATTACACATAGTCCAAATGCCCCAAATGGCAGCAACACAAGCAATGTTAATGACAATTTTCTTGCTATTCATATTCCAAAAGGAAGAGAGCTCAGTCATATTTCTAGGCACATTGAAACCAAAAGCTTTAGCAACATCACACCAAATCTGTTTAGCTACCACACATTCAAAGAACAAATGGTGGACTGATTCATTTTCATTATAGTATAAGCAGGTTAAGTCCTCTACCACCCTCCTTTTGTTCAGGTTACCTCTGGTAAGAATTCTATTATTAAAAGCCAACCACACAAAGACTAAGTATCTGTTAGGTACCACTATCTTCCAGATTTTTTTCCAAAACGAGGTAGAAACCTCTCCCCAGTTGATCATGTTGTAAAAAGATCTGACCGAATAAGTCCCTGATGGCTCCAACAGCCAAACGAGTTGGTCATCCTCATCGGTTAGGTTTTTGGTAGAGATGGTCTGGATCAAGTCATGCCATTTTTCATAAACTCAGCATCAACACACCTATTAAAAGTGAGCTTCAGGTTGGCGCCATCCCACACCTCCGACACTACACATTGTTGTTGCTGACAAATATCATACACCTCCCAAAACCGAGTTTTTAGGAAGAATCCCAACCCAGGTGTCATTCCAGAAACTGATTTTATCACCATTACCCAATTTCCATCTAAAAAAGGCCTTATGCCTTCAAATGCCCAGGTAACCCCTTTCCAAAAAGGGGATCCCACACCTTGTTTGGACCACAACAGGTTAGGCTTGTTCGTTCTATATTTATGATCTATCAATCTAACCCAGTTTTTATCACTATCCATGAAATATCTCTTAGCCCAAGAAGCTAACAAGGCCATGTTAAACTCTCTTAAGTTGGGTACCCCCAAGCCACCAAAGTCTTTTTTCTGAGAGATCAGCCCCCAGTTTGCAAGATAGTATTTATGCTCGTCTCCCAGTCCCCCCAAAAGAAATGCGTCATCTGAGAGGTAATAGCTTTAATGGCCCACTTAGGAAACTTAATCACAGACATTAGGTACATAGGAATACTGGTAATGCAAGCTTTGAGCAGAACCAACTTCGCCTCATAGCTGAGTAATCTCCCTTTCCAACCAAAAATCCTCTTAATAATTTTGTCTATAATATATTGGATATCTTCCCTCCTCAGTTTGAGATAATGTAATGGAACTCCCAGATATTTAAGAGGGAAATCCCCCAATTTGCAACAAAATATTTGAGATAACAACTTAGCATCACATTGATTTAGATTAACTGGCACCACTTCACACTTGTCATAATTGATTTTCAAACCAGAAAGGTTCTCAAAACACGCAAGTAACCATTTATATTTTTTTACATACTCAGGTTTAGGATCTAGAAACAATATTGTATCATTGGCATATTGCAAACAAATAAGCCCATGGGGAATGATATGTGGAACAATCCCTGAAATGATGTTATTATTAACAGCTTTAACCAACATACGAGAGAACACATCCGCCACAAGATTGAATAGCATGGGGGAGCTCGGGTCTCCTTATTTCAACCCTTTCCCTCCCACAAAATAAGGACCTAAGACATCATTGATTTTAACACAAAAAGAGCTTTGTTGCAGAATGGACAAGTTCCAACTAATCCACTTAGCCCCAAAACCCCTAGAGGCTAACATCTCAACTAGGAAATCACAGTTCACATGATCGTAAGCTTTCTCATAGTCTAACTTGAGAACAATCCCAGCCTCCCCATATTTGTGAACTTCATGGATAGCCTCATGGGCAGTAACCACACTTTCTAGTATGAATCTGCCTCTCACAAAAGCAGATTGACATGGAGACAACAGCATATGACCCACAGGGGAAACCCTATTTGTCATGGCCTTACTAAAAAAATTTACATTGCAGTTGCTCAAACAAATGGGCCTAAATTTTTTCATATGTCTGGCATCTGGCTCCTTAGGAATAAGAGTGACTATAGAATAGTTTAATCTCTGGATGTCCAAAGATCCATTCTCAAAGTCCCTCACCAGTGCCATAAAATCTTTCTTAATAATCTCCCAAAAGTGTTGGTAAAAAAAAGGAAAGACCATCAGGTCTAGGGGCTCCATTAGCATAGGAGCCCATAATGGCTTCTTTAATTTACTCCTCTGAAACTGGCCTTTCTAACATGGCATTTTCAGCTTCTGTCACAAGCTCCTCTTCAGACAAAAATGGTCATCTAGGTGAATGTTAGGTTTAGGTTCAAACCCAAATAGGTTTTTATAGAAATTGGTTGCAACCTCCAGCATTTCTTTAGTGGAATAAACAGGTCCATCAGGGCCCTCCAGAATAGAAAGCTGATTTTTCCTTCTGCGTTGGTTAGCAACAGCATTAAAATAAGCTGTATTCCTATCCCCCTCTTTGATTTTCCTGTCCCTATATCCCGCCACATGGCAGTTTCTTCTTTTTTCCAAATCTCATGAAGTTCTTCTCTAATTTGCTTCATCCTGAGGATATCCTCAACATTAGTTCTATTCTGTTCAGAGAAGATGTCTAGGATATCAAATTCCTGAAGTAATTCTTTCTTTTTTCCTTCATGGCAGCTTCTATGTTAATGCTCCACCCTTTCACTAGCTTTCTAAACAATTTAGTCTTAAGCTGCCAGGTTTCAATAGCAGTAGTAAAGGGTGAAGGTGTGGCCCAAATTCTTTCAACCAAAGCCTGAAAATCAGGTTGCCCAAGCCACCATTTTCAAATTTAAAAGGCTTGGATGGGTTACATTCACCCACCCCAGAGTCAAGCAAAATGGGAGCATGATCACTTCCCACTCTAGGTAGGGCAGATAAAGTAGTAAGTGGGAAGTGACTGTCCCAGTTAGTAGCAGAGAAAACTCTGTCAATAGTAGCAAAAATGGGGTTATCTTGGTTGTTACTCCAGGTAAAGACCCTGTTTGACAATTTGTATTCCATTAGACCCCATTTGTTAATCCAATCATTAAACAAAAAAGACCAAGAGTTATTTATGTTTCCAGAAGATTTTCGTTAGCTTCCCTGATTAGGTTGAAATCCCCCCAGACAAAACAGGATAGGACAAGCCTTCCAAACTCTCATGTAATTCAGCAATAAAGTCGATTTTATCTACAACATAAGCTGTCCCATATACTACAATCAAGTGCCAGCAAAAACCATCAGTTTTGTTTTTCAAGGAGACAATAATGCAATACTTCTTAAGAATTACATCAATAACCTCAAAAAAATAGTTTTAGTACCCACAAGGATACCACCAGCAGAGCCTACAGCAGGGAGTACATGCCACTCATAAGCAGTAGACCTAGCTAAGGTGTTAAGAAAAAAATCAGATAGTGTTTCTCTCTTAATCTCTTGATAACCTAGAAAATCAAGTTTGTACTTATTGACCAAATCAGACAGGCACTGTAGTTTCCCTTTTTGTCCTAAAGCTCTAATATTCTAGAATATTCCAAGCATGGGATTTTAAATGGGTGTGTCAGGCTAAAAAGCCCACCTCTCACAACATTCTCAAAGCCACCTACACCACCAGCAGTGCCCCCTGGTGTGTTGGTGCCAGGAATGCAAATGTTTGGAGTACAAACTCCACCCCCCTCATAAATCTTATAATCTAAATTATCAGGTAAAGATATCTCAGGATTTTGGGAAGCAAATAGTAGGCATTTTTCAGTTTCATCTCTAATGATATCATTAATGATTTGGTTCTTCTCCTTCTCATAATCACCAATTTTAATATCAACTGCAAAAGCATAAGCCTCTAAATTAGATGATGACTCAGAAGCAAAGGACTTACTTTCGAAGGTGGTGGGGATCTCCAGTTTTTTCTTCATCTTGTAAGCAGCAGCTTTTTCTATGATGTTTTACCTGTTGTGGACTCTGGTACTAGGTCTTGGAGCTATAACTGGACCCCACTTGTTCTTGGCAGCAGGTTGCTCATTGGAAAGAGCCAAGTTTTCCACTAAACCCATCATCTTCAAACCACTGACTACAGGAGCTTCAAAAGTATCCATTTCCTCTTCAGAATCAGCAGCCTCACTTGCAGTATCAGATTCAGAGTTGTCCAATTCTTTTAGCAGATTAGAGCAGTATATTTTTTGAATGGATATCGGGGAAGTGGCACTAGAAGGCACACCAAATGCAGTAGTGGGGGTAGTGACAACACTAATCTCCTTGTTGGGTGTACTCAGAATTTTGACGGCTTCGGAGAAGGGCATGGAAGAGCATACATCATGTGCTTTTGTTTTTCCTTCAGTCCCTCTGTCCACTCTCACAGGAGAGTAACAGGCCTCCAGCAGAGCAGTAGGATGGAAGGTAACACCATCATCCTTTTTCGTTTGATTTCCAGCCGGTGACTTCTTCGAGTTGGTAGCCCTGTTGGCCAGGTCTAGATCATCTATAGGTTCTTCACCATCATCTAGGATGTCCTGTCAATCTCCTCATCTTCGAGATCCTTATTATCATCATCCACAGAGATGTCAGTAGGACCATTGTCGTCATTAGGATAATTAGCACCAATTTGTTCAAAGCCTTCCACTGTAAAGGACAAGATATATAGTTTTTTTCCTCATTTCCATGATCCGCTCAAAGGGTATTTTCGCTGGATTCCTGCATGCAATTTTGACTCTCACTTTTTCATAGAAGCTTTTCATTAGCCCATTCCAATCAACATCCACAAGGATCCCAAAGCATGAAGCAATCTGCGAGAACACTTCCATGTACACCACTTGGAAGAGAGACCCTCAATAACAACCCAAGCTTCGGTTAGTTCACTGAAAGGATCAATCGCACCGGTCCACTTCTCAACTGTCATAGACACTCCATCGATACGCAAGTCAAAAGCAGGAAACTCAATCAACTCCTCCACATCTTTCCATGGTGGAAATCTGACCAGGAACTTGTCTGTCAGTGGCCTAACTTGCCAAGTCCACTGTTTGTTTTGGCAGAAAATTCCCGACAGGTTCTTGATCAAATCTGACTTGCTAATCTCTCCTTTCATAACCCAGACTTCTCCACAATTCCTGAAGTTTAGCCAGTTTGCTTCACGACCCACATGAGCATCAATATGATAGAATCCTAATCCCAGAGCCGAACTCCCAAAGAAAGTTGCAACCGGATGAAGTTGCGCCCAGGCTGCGCAATTGTTGACGTTGTGCCCCTCTAAACCACATATGAAGCAAATTTTCTTCTGGATGCAATTTCCAACATAATGACCAGGGCCTCCACAAGTGAAAACATACCATGTCTTTATAGCGTTCGTCGAGAACCTGCACGGTTGGGGCAGGCGGAGCCGGTGGCAGAGGTGCTGCCACGACTTGCTGAGCTTGATGAGGAGCAGCACCTTTGGGGGGGCGGGCGGCGGCAGGATTGGTCCGCGCCCCACCCGAACCTTGGCGACGGATTGGATTCTTTTGCGGGGCCGGCGCGCGCTGCTTCTGCACACCAGTATGCACGTTCTTGTCCGCCATGGTCACCACCTGAGTGAAGGATTTGGATCCAGCCCCAATTCCCTCCCTGATGATCTTGAGCTTTATCGGAGGAGGATCAAAGGGGCGGAGTTTCTTGACTGGGAACACATCAGACGGGGAGAAGCATCCGGACTGAACCAAATCCTTCCGGAGCCATCCCAAAGTGGAGGTGATGTGATTTGGAGGACGAGGTTGGCGGCGGTGGGGAGAGGGAATGGACCAGAGCTGTCGAAAAACCCTAGATATAGCCTCGTCCGCGTCATCGTGAGCAGGAGACGGATTTGCTAACGGCGCCTTCACCCTCTTGCATCTGATTGGTGGAGGAGATGTGGCAGCGGGGCCACTACCAGTCAGCACGGTCGGCCCCACCCGTGCCACAGGGGAAAAATCCCCCGACTCCGCCAGAGCGGTCTTCGCCGCCGGTGAGCAATCCTGGATGGCTGGATCCCAGAGCACAAGCTCTGCCCAACAATCCTTTGCTTACTTGGCGTTGATACCTAAGAAATCTCAGCACACACTTGATTCCTTGGGACACAAATCCCTCTGCGCGACCTCGAACGAGCACCAGGCGGAACCTCGCCGCGGTCACCAAACCAAGGCGGCTCCAGCACGCCGCGGCAAGGCAGGGGGCTAGCGCGGCGGAACGGGCATCCTCCCGCCGCACTAACCACGGTCGTCCTCACGTGCTCGACGGCAGCACGCCTAGGATGCATTCCCAGCGAAGCATCCGCCGCGGCTCGCCCGAATTCGCCTCCGCCCTCGCCCACAGCACGAACTCGGTCGGCGGGGAGTGTGGAAATGGGGGCATCCTTGCCCTCTCATCCAGTGTGGCCGCTTCGTAGATTCGCCGCGCCAGCTTCCTCTGCTCCAAATCCGCCCTCCGCTGGCAAATCTCCGTGAACCTCGAGGCCGTGGATTTCGCATCCGGATCGGTCTCCGCCACCACCGCCTGGTCCACTGCCCTCCATTCCTGCACGCACCGGATCCACGCTATGGTGGCGTCGCGAATCCTGGTCGGACGCTCCGTCCAGCCCCGGACCCTGGTCGCCATGAGCACCCCTTGTGGAATTGGGGAGATCAGCCTCAGAATCTCCGGGAAGGCTTCGTATATGGAGGGGGGCAGCTGTTGGGGCGGAGGAGGCGTGGTCGCGGCCGGCGTCCGCGGCCCTCGCCGGCGTGGAGGCATGCCGCGGGCTTGGAGAGGCGAGATCTGCGGGGGCGGTGGCTATGGCGAGCGGGAGGTGCGGAGTCGCGAGAGGCATGCGTCTCTATAGAAAGTTATTCAAGAACATCTTCTACGCAACCGGTTAACTTGGAGATGAAGCGCATCCATTTTTGACAATCATCCAGCGATGTGTAAGTCTGATCTCACCAGATTTTGCTGATCCATTGATCGAGGTTGTCCTTGTCACGATCTACCTTGTTGACAGGAAGATTCTCAGTGTCATCGTGTGGATGCTGTAAACTGCACCTGGCTAGCTTGAGCTCCACAGCATGCAGCTATTCAATTAATCCATCTGTATGGTGCTCGTCATCTTATATGTGGTTACTCTTTAACTGTGCTTGCCCATCGGCCATCGCAGCGACAGTGGTTATGATGTGGATGGGGTGGCCGTCGCTCTCTTTCGCCGGTGGACGGCGGTGGTGGTGGTTGCTGACTGGCTTGTTTTGTTTGTTTCCCGGGAGCCGCGGTGCCGTCCCATAGACCGTATCCACATCATTTAACATTTTTCACGCTCACGTGTGGATTCTCTCTGTCTGAAAATGAAATGACACGTTAATATATCAGGTCCAGCGGTAGCCTATGATGAGTGGACTGCCGGCCGGCAAAGTCTGCATACATACGTACGTACGGTAACTGATGAGCAGAGCAATAATTTATCGATAATTAAGTTGCACATCCAGAAAAATAAGCTAGATTTAGTTAGGTAATTGGTTGGTAGCCAGCCAACATCACGCAGATTTGTCGAGAGCGTGGAGTTGAACAAATGGAGGTAGCCAAGCCAGGGATCATCATCTTCAGACATATGAGCCAACCCAATGGCCCAATATCAATTGATCTCATGAGTAATGTCCCACTGAACAACATGATCCGACCCATTAAAATGCTATGTTTATACAAATTTGAATATCTCGAGTTTATTCATTCAACGAGTAAAGGCATATGTATGTACAACCCCGTTTCAATTTCTTACATGAACCCGTTAATTAGCATCACAAAAGTTGGTATGTTTGCAAGTATAGAATGGAAACAATTAATTGTGGGACGTGGTTTGAAGTTTTCTATAAGCACAAACTAACAACCTTGTAAAGGCATGTGCTATTGTGATGACATATTGCAGCCCTAGACGAGCAAATCTGGGTCGACAAACTCGACAGGATAGGGCGGTCGGTACTGACTGGCTCACCTTCCCTTATGGAGCCGACCTAAAAGATCAGACTCACTGCCCTTGAAAAAAAAAGGGCCGACCAAAAAGACTCATTGACCCTGAATTTCGATCAGGCCAATGTTCCCACATGTGTCATTCATCCCAGCATTTTCATAGCGAGGGACCATATGTGGTGTGCTCGTGGTAGGTGGAATTACGCAAATGTGTCTCCAACTCAAAAAAGAAATTTTCGCAACAAGAACTCAAAAGAAAGAACTTGTTGGAAATGTCCATAAACATCCGAGAAACACACACACGCACACACAGGTAGAGGGGCGGGTCAGCGGCAGCACGTGTGGTTGCACACGGTGGAATGCTGGCTGATGGGACGTACCGCCCTCTCTCCCATTACCAACCGTACGTACGTATGGCGACGGTGACGCTGGCGATCCATCCATGTACTATATCAGGGTGGTGCCATGGGTGTACGTGTACTCGTGGACTCTGAGCAAGGCACACGTACGTGCGTACATCCTTCCCGCCTACCCAATAGTCGTTGCATGCATGGCCCGCGGCCCCGGGCGACCGCGCGTGCGTGGCCACACGGTGGAGCCTGTGTGGAAGATAATGGAACCGAGTTGACTAACAATATTTTTAAGCAATTCGACAGAGATGGCATGAACACGATCTTGGTGATGGCCCGCAGTCAGCGCCTCAGCGGCAACACGTGTGGCACGCGGCCAAATAGTGGCTGATGGGATGCACGGCCCTCTTCCACTAGCAACTGTCGATCGAGTGTGGCGACGGCGACGCCGGCGATCGATGGGTATGAATCCGGCCGGGCTGGTGATGCAATGGACGCACGCGTAGATCGCACGTCCACTCTCTAGTGGACGTAGAGCAAGCCACATGTAACATACAGTCGTCGTTTCAGATAATCGATCATATCCATCGGGTGGGTGAAAGATACTCGCACTATCCGCTTTCGGTCCATTCCTAGACACCTATCACCAGCAAAGTGCGTGTGTCCTCTCACTCCTCAGTGCTGGTGCAGGTGACAATACTGCATGCACAAGCTAAGCTAAGGGCATCTCCAAAGCGGACTCTCAAACCCCGCGCAAGCATCCGAGCTACATTATCCGGACGTAATTTGCTATCTAACACAGTCTCATATCGGTCTGCCGACGCGTTCAGATGTTCGTTTTCTCACAAACTGGTGACAAATAAAGGGAAGCTTTGCGGGAGACCGGACACCCGCATGACGAATAAATAGTCACCACATACCCCTCTCCTCTCCGTTCGAATGGCCGAAAGCTGCTAATGCGGTTTGATGGAAGGATTAGCATGCTTGGCATTTGGCGGAAGCCACTAATCACTTTATTTCATAAAAAATTTCACACTACCTAATAAGCTACTCCCTGATATCATCATCTTCAGGAAAAGCAAGCAAGCGCCACATAGAATACTGTATTATATCTTCAGTGTCGGCAATGAATATGTGAAATTCTTTCGGTTCATATATCTGCAGAGATTTTGCTGAATTTGCAAGATACTATCAACTGATCGACATTGTCCTCCTTGTCACGATCTGAAACCACCCAGAGTTGTCAGGAAGATTCTCCGTGTCATCGTGTGGATGCTGTAAACCGCAGCTGGCTTGAGCTCTACAACATCATTCCTATTAATCCATTTGTGTGGTGCTGATCATATGTGGTTAATCTGTAACTGTGATTGGTTATGATGTGGGTGACCGTCGTTTTCTGTCCCCGGTGGCAGTGCTGCGTGGTTGCTGTCACATTTTGTTTGTTTTCAGGGACCGGCGGTGCCGCCCGATGGACCGGTTCCACAGCATTTTATTTTTTATCGCACGCACATGTGGATTGCCTCTCTGACTGCAAATGAAAATATGTCTGAAAATGAAATGATAGCATCAGTTTCAGGGATAGGTGGATAAAAATGCAAGGACTGCCGGCCGGCCGAATAATACTATGGTCTAGCAGAGTGGTTTACCAGAGGTAAGCCAGCTTTAGCTAGCTAATTGTTTGATTGATCGGTTTGGTGGCCAACCGACAGCATGCAGATTTGTCGAGGGTGTGGAGTTGACCAAATGGAGGTAGCTAGGGACCATCTTAGCAAGTATAGGAGCCCGATTAGCTAGCTAACCTTCATTGAGTAATTCAATGTTTGTAGCTGCACCCGGTCTAACTGTCCCAAAGTGACCGAGTACTAACCCATTTCACATTTGCTTCTTTCTCACTTACGGTTTTCATTTCCTTTGAAAGATTGCTCACAGCGCGCGGTTGTGTGCGATATCGTACGTCGCCATGTGAGAATGATAATGAGCCGGATACTCTGGCCAGTGGCCAAGACCCGGTACCCATTGGCCCTCTATTATGTTCAGAAATATGGAATCGGCCCAATGGCCAACGAACAGCCGGTCTCATGTCCCACTGAACAACATGATAAGAGTGCATGACTCATTTTAATGCTAGATTTATACCAGACCAAGGATAACTTACACAACAACGACATTTCAAATAGCATCGTTTGGCAACCGATATTTATAGCAGAGTTGGATATCTAGAGTTTGTTCACTCAACGAAAAAACATATGCCCAACTCCATTTCAATTTCTAATAACACGAACCTGTATATCATGAGTTAGGTTTTTTTTAGAGCAACTATATAAGCACAAAGTAACAACCTTGTCAAGGCATGTGCTATTGCAACGACATATTACAACCCTAGACAACCAAATCTAGGTGACTATAGGTCGCCCCGACAGGCCGGTGGCGACCGGCTTGCGGGCCTCAGTTTTCATAGGAACCAACGTAAAGGACCCATTGACATTGACCTTGAATTTTTGGATCGGCCGACGTCCCAACAGGTACCATTCCCGACCATTTTTATAGCCAGCGGCCACGTGTTGTGCTGCTTGGTTGGTTAGTGGAACTACATCTGAAAATCTGTCTCCAACTCAAAAAAACGTAGAAAACCCTTGTTGAAAATGTCCATAAACATTAGAGAAAAAGGAGAGGGACGGTCAGCGGCAACACGTGTGGCACGCAATGGAATGGTGGCTGATGGGATGTACCGCCCACTCTCCCACTACCCACTGTTCGTCTGACGATGGCGACGGTGACGCCGGCGATCCATCCATGTATATCCAGGTGGACTGCACAGCCACGGGCAGAGACCGACCGATGATTGCATGTACGATCGACAAGCAGAAGCCTCCATACATTTACGCGAAAAATGAAAGAGACAAAGGTGAGAGCTACTACGGCAGATGATATCCACCAGCAAAAAGGTGGCAGCAGTGGCTAGCCGCTTTGGGACTTTGGGTTCATTCCTAGCTAGGCACGTATCACCAGCAAAAGTGCCGTTTTCGGTGGCCAAGTGCAGGTGACAGCACTGCATGCGCCACTATAGCTAGATGTCATCTTTCTCCGGAGCAGAGAAAGTTAGCCGGATATTATCCTTTTCAGCCACTGCGACTTGTGCGAATCAACCTGTGGTTCGATAGTTAGAGATATTGTGATATCCCCAGCCCACCAGGTTTAAATCCCGATGCTCGTATTTATTTCTGAATTTATTTCAGAATTTCCGGCGATGCGCATTCAGTGAGAGAAGACGTTCCCGTTGACGACGAGGCGCCTATGGCGACTTCATAAATCTGAAGATGATATGCCGGCTCAATCTTTCGGATGTGATCATAGGGATAGGGTGTGCGTGTGTGCGTTCATAGGGATGGGTGTATGCACGTGTATATGAGCGCTTGTGTCTGTACTGATGTTCAAAAATAAGCCATTGCGTCTTGCCTTCCTAGCGTAGCATGGCGCAATGATCAAAGGAAAACGTTTGGGAACGGCGTGCCGACCGAACGCTCGGCCGGTCACGCATCCACACACGCGCCAGGCGGTCAAAGGGCCCGCACGCAGACGTCCCTCCTATCCTTCTACTTCCTTTTTTTCTCTTCTTCCTCGCTCATCTCCCTCGCTCCTTCCCTGCTTTTTTTTCAGGCCCCCGTCATGGTCTAACATCGCCGCCTGCAGGCCTCCCAGGGCGCCGCGGGCACAGGAATCAGCCGATCCGGCTGCCCTCGGCTAGATCTGCTCGGATCCGCGCCACCGGGGCTCTGCCTGCCTCGCCGGACCCGGCCACGCCGGAGCTGCACCCGACCATGCCATAGCTGCAACCTTTAAAGCTTTTTCCATACCCGCTTGCAGCTCTCATCAAAGCTCGTTGCAGTTTTCGCCGTCTCCCCGTAGCTCCCACCAACGCTGGTTTTTTGGAAGTTTCATGGCGGAAGGTTTTTTCCACGCCGATTGAAGCTTTTTTTCCATACCGGATGAAGCTTTCTGACATGGTTCAAGCTTTTTCCCATTCCGATCGAAACATTTTTTCACACCGGTAGAAGCTTTTCTCGACACCGGTTGAAGCATTTTTTTCATGTCTGAAGCTTTTTCTTCTATGCCAGTTGTAGCTTTTTTCATGGTTGAAGCTTTTTCCGATGCCATTTGAAGCTTTTTTAGCCGGTTGAAGCATCCTTGATGGACGTCGTCTCCAGCTCCGACTGGTGCTATTTGCAACACCGCCATCAAGGTGCGCCGTTGTAGCAGGGGGGGTTGGGTGCTCATGGGTCGCAGCACCGGGACTGGATGGTTCCAGCATCCCCGGACGCAGCCAGGTCGCACAGCTTCGGGAGCTTGAGGACCATGCCATGGCATGCTCTAGGAGCCATGGCCGGTCTGCGATGGCGGCGAGCCTGAGTGTGCGGCGGCGCTCTGATCTCCGGTGAGGGGAATACGGCGAGGGTCGCCGGCGCTCGCGACAACCTTTTCCTCTCCGACGCGCGGCCGCTGCTCCCTTTTTTCTGATTGCCTATGCAGGAGAACAAGGAAGTCATGAGGAAGAAGGAGGGGATGACGCGGGGGGGGGGGGGGGGGGGGGGGGAGGGAGGAGGCGCTGAACCGTGCGGCCTAGAGCGCACGCAGCGCGGGGCTGCGGTCAGTGGCGGAGACAGGCCTGGGGCAACTAGGGCTATAGCCCCAGGCCTGGTAACAACTTCCCTTGTAATTCCATCATACAAACTACAGAAAATTATAGAAGTTTATCACTCAACATAGCATAGCCCCAGGCGTAACCTGCTTCTAACTCCGCCACTGGCTGCGGTGCGACCGGCCCAAATTTGGGCCGGCGCGCCGACGCCTAGCAGTGGCCATAATCAAAGAATTTGGGCCGGCGCGCCGACGCCTAGCAGTGGCCATAATCAAAGCTTTAATTCTATATATCCACGTGCAGAGCAAACACAACTATAAGGAGCTGAGAGCACAGGGAAAGAAACACGTTCATACCGATATTTTCCAAGAGACACGGAGAAAAACGAGACATGATTGTGACACGAACGAGAATTTGAGGCCGCACGATCGTGCCATGATTCATAAAATGGGTTGGTCCTTTGCATTTGTTTTAGGCTTAGTTATTGTAAATTTGGTCCATGCATGCAGCGTTTGGTAGACACTACATGCATGCAGTGCTACACCCAGGCAGGCACGCATCAGTTCTACACCTAGACCGGCGATGGCACACTGCAACAGCAGCATTGGGCCGCCGGACAGCAACCGCGGGAGGGTAGGGGAAGGGGCAGGACGGAGAGGACGATGATTCGGATGATACAACCGGCGATCCGAAGAAGAAGGGTAGAGGAGAAAGATTCAACATGCAGGACGACGAGCTGTTGTGCGATGCATGGTTGGCCACTAGTCTCGATCTGATCCATTGCATGGAGCAATAGGGCACAATATTTTGGAACAACATTCATATTTGGTTCCATGAACACAAACATTTCGCCGCCTACTCCAATGCGGTCATCCGCAACCGTGAATCGAAGTCCCTCAAACATGGATGGTACACCATCCAAGAGGCCATGTCCAAGTATTGGGGACACTTGAAGCATCTCATCGCACGATGGCCTAGCGGTGCACCAGTCAACGAGCAAATAAGTTGATCACTAGCCGAATATGCATAGTTTTGTTGCTCACTAGCCGGATATGTAGTTTTATTGTTCACTAGCCGGATATGCATAGAGTAAGTTGATCACTAGCCAGATATGCATATTTTTGTTGATCACTAGCCGGATATGCATTGTTGACAATGTTTCACTTTGTAGGCTTATCGTGCTTGTTTGGTGTATAAGAATTTGGAGAAGAAAAAACTTCACCATCATGCATTGTTGGTAGAAATTGAATGTGCAAGCGAAGTGGAACCTTTTCATAGCCAACACCACCGCCCAAATCACTGAGGAAGAAACCGGTGACCATACCGACCCAACCGAAGAACCGCCGAAGTACGTTAGAAGACTTTTACGGGGGAAGAAGTGGGGGGAGGATAGGGCGAAGCGAGAAGGTGCGGCCACCAAGCTGACGAAGAGGTTTGAGGATATCTTGGCGAAGAAGGAGGAGGCATGCGTGAAGCGCTCGAACATCAAGGAGGAAAAACAGGCGGAGAGGTTCAAATAATTGATGAAGGCGACTGACAAGAAGTTCAAGGTCGAAGAGAGGAAAGTCGACCTCGAGGAAAAGAAGTTGAAGATCGCCACCAATGCGGAGGACGCCAAGATGTTGTCCTTGAATGTGACCCCTTTGGATGCCGACGCAAGGATGATCATGCACTACCAGATATTGCAGCGGCTGAAAGATGAGTCGATAGCGACGGACAATGAGGACGCGGTGGAGGCGGAGACTGCCTACGTGATAGTGACAACACCATTAGTGGGGAGTAGATGGCTGGGATTGTCGGTCCGGCAGGGCAGAAAATCGCACGGACTGCCGGACTAAAGTTTTTTGAGATTCAGGCATATAAAAACTAAGCATATTTACCTCTTTTTGGTTGTGATCGGGCATGCTATCCGGCGCTGGTGTGATTTGGCGTGCTGTGTGGATTGGACTAAATTTGAATTTTAAATTGCCTTTTACTGACGAATATATACAAGATAGTATAGTATAGGATAAAGGTCTTCCGAATCTGTGTCCATGGACCGATCTCCTGTCGTCTGCAGACGGATGCAGGAAGAATTTACAGTCCGCGTTGGAGATTCCCCAAGACACTGGCCAAGGTCACACCTCCGGGACGCGTAGAGAGTAGCTCTATCGATTCCCACTCTTGTTGCTTTGGTTGATTAAAAAAATTTACTAGCTAGGTTGATGGATCATGGATGGATCGGTCTCACCTAGCACACGTACTGTTACTGTACTTGCTAGTTGTACTCACGATAGAGATGGGTTGGATCTCGTCTCGTGTGGATGATGATTGACGCCGGAGAGGGTGGAGGGCCATCGAGCATGCATGGTGCAGCACGCGTGGCACGTGATGGAATAATGCCTGCCTGATGGGATGTGCTGCCGTCTCCCACTAAAAACTGCCTGCCTGCGACGCTGTCGGCCTGATTGTTTGAAAGCTACGCACCGGCAGAGACCGACGGATCACCTACGACCGAAGAGAACCTTTCTTCCATGCGTGGGTGCAAGGGAAAGGAAAAGGGGCCAGGCTCGAACTCGACTGAGAAAAAGTTGTGGTGCCTAGCTGGACCCATTCCATTAGGGTTCATTCCTTTGACACGCACGTACGTAGGAGTACTACCAAGTACCATCAGCAAAGGTGGCAAAGTATATATGTCAGTGTGGGTGGGTTGGTGCAGGTGACAACACTGCATGCCCACTGGCTACCTAATTTAGCAAGACGTATCATTGTTTTCCCGTTTAGGAAAAGGTGGCTAGCCACATACCCCCTCCGCTCCATATGCAGCATGTTTTTTCAAAGCCAAAATTATACTACAGAAAAATGCTTCGTCTTTTCGTTACACCGCCATGCTTTCACGACTTGATTTCAGTTCCTTCTCTGAAGATGTGGATGGCCCGGAAATGCGTACGTGATCTCAGTGACAGTCGACAGCCGATCCGCACAACACGCACGCCGTAGAGGACTCAGCAGGAGGCCCGGTCACTGGGTCAGCATGCATGCATGCATGTGTGTGCCACGCGATGGAACAGTGTGGCCTGCAGCTGCTGATGGGATGTACAGCCCTCTCCCACTGAAACTGTCGACGGCGACGCTGGCCGGGGAAGCCGCACATTTTCCCGGTTGCATTTGACCCGCGAGCTAGCGTATGGGTTTTTGCTTTTCTTTTCCGAACAATCATATGATTTTGCTTATTAAAAGGTGTACCACGATCGACGAGAGCCTTCCATGCATGCATGGGAGATACGGAGTGAATATTAAAAGGAGCCACATATCATGCAGATCAGTCGACTGAAAAAGGTCCAGTGCTGGGTTTGTTTCTTGAGTTAATAGCACCAGGAGTCCTGAAACTTGTCCAGGATATGATGATCTAGTTCAAAACTTGAAAAAGCAAACTATTTCATCCGAAAACTTGCACACAATGTGACGACGACAACCGGAGCCAAGTCAGCAGGGCGGGTCAGCGCAGCACTTTTTGCAATTAACCCCCCGGCCTTAGCACTAATCAACCCGCACTACACCGCACTTTTCACCTGAATTTATTGGGTCTCCCTCCCCTCGCCCAATCATTCGTCGCCTCCTCCCTTCTGTCCGTGACCAGCCGATAGGCCATGCTGGCTGCACTCGCGTGAGCCATGGCGTCGTCGCCGGACTTCACCGGCGGTGCGCACCCGCCGCCTACGGCGCACCAAGTTCGGCCGTTCGGTGTCAACCCTCCGGATTATGGTTAGTCATCCTCTCTGCTCTGTTCCTCCTCTCTGCTCGATGTCAACCCTCCCGCTCGGTGTTCTCCCCCTCCCCGTTGGATCGCCCAGTTTTGAGCTCGTTTTAGGCCCCTTCCATTGGTAGTTCGTGGTTGTATGCTTCCCGCGACATGAAACTGGTTATTTGGTAGTCGATTGGAGTCTATGGTTTTCGGTGAAGTTGGGGATTTTAGGCAAGAAGCTAGGGTTCTTGTTTTGAATGTTCTTTCGGCCAGACTTTAGGTTTATGCAGGGCCGGTCCTATGGTTTTAGGGGCCCGGAGCGAGATTAGAGCGCGGGGCCCCTTACAGAATTGCCCTCGTACCGATTTCCTAGACATCTTTCCTGCTTCTTGTTCGATCCCAAGATTGAATCTTGCGCCCAACAACCGATGAAATTGTTTTACTCGCTAGGAGGCGAAATTGAAAGTACTATCAAATCCAGTGCATATAGAGAAAAATAGATTAACCATAATCATGGGCTAGTTTCTTTTCCTGGATTACTGCTTTGCATCTGTGTTTTCCATAGAATATTGCAAAGAACATACACAATCCAATCAATTTAATGCCCTTAGTATTTGAAAATTAGCGCAATGCTTTTTATTAACCCAATAATACCTACGGCAACCACGGCCAATCAATCAATTATCTATTGACTATCATTTATAAATTTTTATTAATTATGATGGGAAAAGTAAAATCGTTAGGGCACGATACCTTGTCTAGAATCAGCTTCTCGTCTCGTTGATGGGGAGTCGCCGGCTGAAGTAGTAGCGACACCATGGCGCATGTTTGGTGGCCATCGCTTGTCCGCCGTTGTTCAACTAGTTCGGGCGATCGCGAGGTGAAGAGGCAAAAATCCATCCGGCGGCAGCCGCCGACACCGTGCGCGCGTGAAGTCATAACTAGTGCGCCTTTCCCAGATGGTTAACTCGATCCATGATCAGCGGTCGTGCGTTTTCTTTTCTTTTTGAGTTGATCAGTGGTCGTGCGTAATTAGTAGCCAGCCACGTAGTAACTTGGGACAACTAAGCACGTTTTTTCAGTCTATGCAAACCCAGCAGCCGGCCTACATACACATCCATCCCTGGGTGGGGGCCCCTGCGCTCGGGGGGCCCGGGGCGGCGGCCCCCCTGCCCCCCATCAGACCGGGCCTGGGTTTATATATGGCTACTACGTACATACTGTTTTGCAAATACGTGCGCAATTTGGCCTAGGGTTTGTGCGTAGGGAACAACATTGCAGTGTAAAAAGTCTAAACTTTGTTTGGGCAATGTAGGGCACGGCTTGAGATAAGTAGTGGATTAGTACTTAGTTTGTACATTCGCCATGCTAAATAAGTTGGTTACTGCATTTGTTGAGTTAATTTGCAAGCTGTAATTAACTGAATTTATTCTGTTAACTGAATTCAGTTTGCAAGTTGCAGTTACTGTGTTTTTTCAGTTAAGCCAGTTTTTGAAGATAACTGAATTTATTCAGTTTAGTTCAAGATGCAGTTAACTTGAAGATTCATTTAACTTGAAGATGCAGTTAACTTGAAGATGCAGTTAACTTGAAGATTCAGTTAACTTGCATGATTCAGTTAACTTCCACTTAACTTGCAAGATTCAGTTAAATGTAGTTATTCAGTTATCTTTATTGATGCTTGTACTTACATTCTGCACTGTGTGGTTGCAGTTTGTGATTCAACAGTGGAACTAAGTTTGGACACCCCTTTCTTCACATTAGAACTGGAGCATGGTGGACTGTTCTGTGGACCAATAAATAACATGGAGCACTATAATCCTTCAGTGGAGGTTCTAGACTATGTTGATGCTGGCACATTCTCATATCCAGTCATTGAAGAGCACCTGCTATGGTTGGGATATCCTATCAATGAGCACATCATTTATTGGTGCATGCCTGACAAAACAGTTTCAGATGGTATGCTCAGAATCAGAGGTGATGAGGATGTGAAGCAATTGATAATAGCCGGTGCTCAGCATAAGGTTCTTGCAATCATGGTTGATCATTCAGATTTCATCAGTAATTTCAGGCAAGATTTGATATGTACAGTAGGAACAGTAGAGAATCCTGTCAGAGTGGTAAACCCAAATGTTGTTGCAGCCAGTGCAGCTCGTTCTCACAGCATCATTTCAGTCAATGCTGAAGATCCAATTTCAGAGTTTGCAGCACATGAGACAGAAACAGAGCACTTGCTGGTTAATGTTGCAGAAGAAGAGCACTTGCTGGTTAATGTTGCAGAAGAAGAGCATTTGCTGACTGATGTTGCACAAGGAGAGCACTTGCTGATTGATGTTGCATAAGGAGAGCACTTGCTGATTGATGTTGCAGTAGAAGAGCATTTGCTGACTGATTTTGCTGAAGAAGATCACTTGCTGACTGATTTTGCTGAAGAAGATCACTTGCTGACTGGTGTTGCAGAAGATGTAGTGCTTTCAGATTCAGAATTCAGTGACAGTGATTATGACATATATGATGGAGATGATGATTTTTATGAAGAGAACATTGACTTTGATGTTGATGAAGAAGTTGAGGAAGAGGTGGAACCTGACTATGTACTTGATGATGAAGATTTGAATCTCTCAATTGAAGAAGAAGAGCAACTGATGTACAAGTTCAAAGTTTTCAATTCCAAGGTGGACATGAAATCCCCTGTATTTAAAGTGGGGATGGTATTTGCTGATGTGGTTGAGCTGAGGAAAGCTATTACTGCATATTCAATAAGGAACAAAGTGCAGATCAAGAAGTTGAAAAATGACAAGATCAGATTTCATGCAGTTTGTCAGAGTGATTGCCCATGGCTGCTTAAGACTGGCAATGACAACAGGACTGGAGGATTTGTCATCAAGGCCTACTATGGAGATCATATGTGTTAGAAGAAGTGGAGGTTGAAGGACATGACAGCTAAATTCCTTTGCAACTATTTCATAGATGAGTTCAGAGATCACCAGAAGATGTCACTTAGGGATGGCAATTTCGCCCATGGGTATGGGTATCCGTGGGTACCCTACCCGAAAACAGCGGGCATGGGCAAGACTTGTCAAGATTTTGTACCCATGGGTAATGGATATCCATACCCGCAAAACATATGGGTAGGGCATGGGTATGAGACTGTGCCCATGGGTAATCCAATGGATACCCAGAAAATATTAATAAATGAAAATAACTCCTATGACATGCGGGGTCTACATCCAACACCTATGGCCCAACTCTCAATCCCTTATTCCCTAAATTAACCATAGCACATAGGCTCACAACAACTAGCTCGCACTCCTCGTATGTCCTATGTGACCCCTCGACATGATGAAATCTCGACTCATCACCAACACACTCTTTTCCAACTCTTGAACTAGCGAACCCCAGTTCCCACCGCCGCCTTCCACTATGCCGGCGTCCACCAACCACTTATCGTAATCCCTTGCCGCCTGGAATTGGCCACACACTAGAGGACGTCGCGTCGGTACTAGATAGATCGCCCCTCATCACTTGAATTTTACACTCATTTATGTAGTTCTTGAAAATTTAAATGTTATATGTTGTACCCATTGGATACCCATTGGGTATAGAATGCCCGATGGATATGGGCATGGGTGTCAATTTGTGCCCACGGGTATTGAAATGGGTGGGTATAGAACATTTCTATGGGTATGGGTTTGAGCAAGAGAAGGTTGTACCCACCCATACCCTACCCATTGCCATCCCTAATGTCACTTGGAACATTTTCAAGGAAAATAACAAAGGAGTTTAATTGCACCCCTAATAGATGGAAGCTACTAGGGCTAGGACAACAACACTGAAGGAGATCCATGGTGATGAAGAAGAGCAATTCAGTAGACTATGGGATTATGGACATGAATTAAGAGACAAGAACCCTGGCTCAACTTTTTTGCTGACAACTGGACTGGTCAAAGATACAAAATTTCCATTGGGCAGAAAATGTTTGAAAACATTGTATTGGTCATATGATGCCTGTAAGAGAGGGTGGCTTAAGGGCTGCGGGCCTATTATCTTCATAGATGGTTGTCATATGAAAAATAGGTTCAAAGGTGTGCTGCTTAGTGCAGTTGGCATTGATCCTAATGACTGCATTTTCCCCATGGCTATGGCTGGGTGGAAGTAGAATGCACAAGCTCTTGGGAGTGGTTTCTCACAACTTTGAAGGATGATTTGAACATGACCAATAGTGCTCCTTTCACACTTATGAGTGACATGCAGAAATGTCTGATAAATGATGTCCAGAAAGTTTGGCCAGATGCAGAGCACAGGTTTTGTGTGAGGTATATTTACCAAAATTTCAATGAGAAGCACAAAGCAGAGGTACTGAATCAAGACCTGTGGGCCATTTCTAGATCACCAAACAAGTTGAAGTGGAGAGAGAACTGTGAGAAAAATGGATGGTCACAACTCAGCTGCCTTCCACTGGACTGAAAGACTAGAGTGGAAAACTTGGTGCAAAGTATTCTTCAGTGAATTTCCAAAATGTGACATTCTGCTAAACAATAATAACTCTAAAGTTTTTAACAGTTACATCCTTGAGGGTAGAGAAATGCTAGTGCTAAGCATGCTTGAGTATATTTTTTACAAGATAATGCACATGATGGTGGGTAAGTAAAGAGAAGCTATAGAAAAGTGGGTAGGGCAGAGAATATGCCCAAAGATCAGGAAGAAATTGGACAAAAACACTGAGTTTGCTGCTAATTGCCATGTAACAGAAGCTGGCCAACAGATGTTCAGAGTTTAGTCTGGTAACAATAACTACACAGGTGATCTTGGTTTGCACACATGTGATTGTAGGAGATGGCAGTTGTCTGGAGTACCATGTGGGCATTCTATAGCTTGTTGCAGGGAGGAGAGGATTGACCCAGAGACAATGGTACATGAGTGCTACACTGTTAGGACATATCTGAAAGCATATGGATACACTCTTGTCCCTCTTGGAGACCCAAATGTGTGGGAGGTACAGAATGCTTATAAGGTGTGTCCACCTGTGTTTACAAAACAGTTGGGAAGGCCCAAGAAAAATAGGAAGAAGCCTCCTGAGGAGAAGATCAAGAATGGTGTTAGGGTTTTGAACAAGAAAGGTGTTACAATGCACTTCTCAATTTGTGGTAGAGCTGATCACAATAGGAAGGGCCATTACAGATGGCAGGAAGCTCTCATTGAAGAAGGTGTAGAGCTAGTTGATGAAAACTATGATGACCCCACATTTATTCAGGTTACTGAATTAAACACAATATAAACTGCATTTTACTTTACTGTAGCTGTCTGAATTTACTGTAGTTGTTTGAATTTTGTTGTAGATGACTGAATTGCTCAATGTTTTTGTGCAGAACATATTCCCTAGTCAGGCCAATCCTATACTGGATCCAATGCAGTCACCAACCAGTATGGTCTACAGCATGGCTCAAAGAGAAATTTCAAGAAGAGCTCCATAAAGAGTTCATGGCCCGCTACTAGAGCAGTCTTCATTTGTTGCTGCTGCTGGTGCTGCAATACCTCAGCCTACAGTCACTACAGAAATGAATGCAGGTAGGCAAACAAGGGCAACCACAGTACTTGAGAGAGGAGAAGGCTCTCAAGATTCTGGTAGGGGAAGGGGGAGGAAAAGACAAAGGAATCCAGATGCAGTTGGATGAAGAGGGACAAATGCAGCTGGAGGCAGAGGAAGACGGGAAGTGCAGCTTCAAGCAGAGGAAGAGGGGCAAGTGCAGCTTCAGGCAGAGGAAGAGAGGCAAATGCACCTACAGACGTGGACGGTAATGTTACCGTCTATGAAGCTCGACTTGTGGCAAAGAGTATTTCCACAAGTTCAAGGAGTTGACTACGATGAGATTTTCTCATCCGTAGCGATGCTTAAGTCCGTCGGAATCATGTTAGCATTAGCTGCATTTATGAAATCTGGCAGATGGATGTCCAAACAAGTTTCCTTACCAGTTTTCGTAAGGAAAGGTTGTATGCGATACAATCAGAAGGGTTTTGTCGATCCTAAGGATGCTAAAAGGTATGCTAGCTCCAGCGATCCTTCCAAGGACTAGAGCAAGCATCTCGGAGTCAGAATATACGCTTTGATGGAGTGATCAAAGTTTTTGGGTTTATACAAAGTTTGTTGGAAACTTGTATTTACAATAAAGTGAGTGGGAGGGCTACAACATTTCTGATAAGTATATGTGAATGACATATTGTTGATCCGAAATTATCTAAATATTCTGGAAAGCATAAAGGGTTGTTTGAAAGGAGTTTTTCAAAGGAAGACCTGGATAAAAGCTGCTTACATATTGGGCATCAAGATCTATAGAGATAGATCAAGACGCCCGATGGTACTTTCAAAGAACACACACCTTAACATGATTTTGAAAGAGTTCAAAATAGATCAGTCAAAGAAGGAGTTCTTACCTGAGTTATAAGGTGTGAAATTGAGTAAGACTCAAAGCTTGACCACGGCAGAAGAGAGAAAGGACGAAGGTCGTCCCCTATGCTTTAGACGTAGGCTCTACAGTATGCTATGCTGTGTACCGCACATGAAGTGTGCCTTGCCATGAGTTGGTCAAGGGGTACAATAGTGATCCGGGAATGGATCACATGACAGCGGTCGAACTTATCCTTAGTATCTAGTGGACTAAGGATTTTCTCGATTATGGAGGTGAAAAGGAGTTCGTCGTAAAGGGTTACGTCGATGCGAACTTTGACACTAATCCGGATGACTCTGAGTAGTAAACCGGATTCGTATAGTAGAGCAATTACTTGAAATGGCTCCAAATAGCGAGTGGTAGCATCCACAAGATGACATAGATATTCGTAAAGCACACACGGATCTGAAAGGTTCAGAACCGTTGACTAAATAACCTCTCTCACAAGCATAACATGATCAAACTAGAACTCATTGAGTGTTAATCACATAGAGATGTGAACTAGATTGTTGACTCTAGTAAACTCTTTGGATGTTGGTCACATGGTGATGTGACCTGTGAGTGTTAAATCACATGGTGATGTGGACTAGATTATTGACTCTAGTGAGAGTGGGAGACTGTTGGAAATATGCCCTAGAGGTAATAATAAATAGGTTATTATTATATTTCCTTGTTCATGATAATCGTTTATTATCCATGCTAGAATTGTATTGATAGGAAACTCAGATACATGTGTGGATACATAGACAACACCATGTCCCTAGTAAGCCTCTAGTTAACTAGCTCGTTGATCAATAGATGGTTACGGTTTCCTGACCATGGACATTGGATGTCGTTGATAACGGGATCACATCATTAGGAGAATGATGTGATGGACGAGACCCAATCCTAAGCCTAGCACAAGATCGTGTAGTTCGTTTGCTCAGAGCTTTTCTAATGTCAAGTATCAGTTCCTTAGACCATGAGATTGTGCAACTCCCGGATACCGTAGGAATGCTTTGGGTGTACCAAACGTCACAACGTAACTAGGTGGCTATAAAGGTGCACTACAGGTATCTCCGAAAGTGTCTGTTGGGTTGGCACGAATCGAGACTGGGATTTGTCACTCCGTGTAAACGGAGAGGTATCTCTGGGCCCACTCGGTAGGACATCATCATAATGTGCACAGTGTGACCAAGGAGTTGATCACGGGATGATGTGAGTTACGGAACGAGGAAAGAGACTTGCCGGTAACGAGATTGAACAAGGTATCGGGATACCGACGATCGAATCTCGGGCAAGTAACATACCGATAGACAAAGGGAATTGCATACGGGATTGATTGAATCCTCGACATCGTGGTTCATCCGATGAGATCATCGTGGAACATGTGGGAGCCAACATGGGTATCCAGATCCCGCTGTTGGTTATTGACCGGAGAACGTCTCGGTCATGTCTGCATGGTTCCCGAACCCGTAGGGTCTACACACTTAAGGTTCGATGACGCTAGGGTTATAGGGAAAGTATGTACGTGCTTACCGAATATTGTTCGGAGTCCCGGATGAGATCCCGGACGTCACGAGGAGTTCCGGAATGGTCCGGAGGTAAAGATTTATATATGGGAAGTCCTGTTTTGGTCACCGGAAAAGTTCCGGGTGATATCGGTAATGTACCGGGACCACCGGGAGGGTCCCGGGGGTCCACCAAGTGGGGCCACCGGCCCCAGAGGGCTGCATGGGCCAAGTGTGGGAGGGGACCAGCCCCAGGTGGGCTGGTGCGCCCCCCACAAGAGGCCCAGGGCGCAGGAAAGGGGGGAAGGGGGAAACCCTAGGCTCAGATGGGCCTAAGGCCCATCTAGTGGGGCGCCCCCTCTCTCCCCCCCTTTGGCCGCCCCCCCAAGCCCCATCTAGGGGGGGGGGAAACCCTAGATGGGGGAACAGCCCTCCCCCTCCCCTATATATATTGGGGTTTTGGGGCTGCCCAAGACATGAGAACGTCTCTCTTCCGGCGCAGCCCTACCCCTCTCCCTCCTCCTCCTCTCCCGCGGTGCTTGGCGAAGCCCTGCAGGATTGCCACGCTCCTCCATCACCACCACGCCGTCGTGCTGCTGCTGGACGGAGTCTTCCCCAACCTCTCCCTCTCTCCTTGCTGGATCAAGGCGTGGGAGACGTCACCGGGCTGCACGTGTGTTGAACGCGGAGGCGCCGTGGTTCGGTGCTTAGATCGGAATCAACTGCGATCTGAATCGCTACGAGTACGACTCCCTCATCTGTGTTCTTGCAACGCTTCCGCATCGCGATCTACAAGGGTATGTAGATGCACTCCCCTTCCCCTCGTTGCTAGAATACTCCATAGATTGATCTTGGTGATGCGTAGAAAATTTTGAATTTCTGCTACGTTACCCAACAGTGGCATCATGAGCTAGGTCGATGCGTAGTTTCTATGCACGAGTAGAACACAAAGCAGTTATGGGCGTAGATGTTGCCAATTCTTCTTGCCGCTACTAGTCTTATCTTGTTTCGGCGGCATTGTGGGATGAAGCGGCCCGGACCGACCTTACACGTACGCTTACGTGAGACAGGTTCCACCGACTGACATGCACTAGTTGCATAAGGTGGCTAGCGGGTGTCTGTCTCTCCCACTTTAGTCGGAACGGATTCGATGAAAAGGGTCCTTATGAAGGGTAAATAGAAATTGGCATATCACGTTGTGGTTTTACGTAGGTAAGAAACGTTCTTGCTAGAAACCTATACAAGCCACGTAAAAACTTGCAACAACAATTAGAGGACGTCTAACTTGTTTTTGCAGCATGTGCTATGTGATGTGATATGGCCAGAAGATGTGATGAATGATATATGTGATGTATGAGATTGATCATATTCTTGTAATAGGAATCACGACTTGCATCTCGATGAGTATGACAACCGGCAGGAGCCATAGGAGTTGTCTTTACTTTTGTATGACCTGCGTGTCATTGAATAACGCCATGTAAATTACTTTACTTTATTGCTAAGCGCGTTAGCCATAGAAGTAGAAGTAATCGTTGGCGTGACAACTTCATGAAGACACAATGATGGAGATCATGATGATGGAGATCATGGTGTCATGCCGGTGCCAAAGATGATCATGGTGCCCCGAAGATGGAGATCAAAGGAGCAAAATGATATTGGCCATATCATGTCACTATTTGATTGCATGTGATGTTTATCATGTTATGCATCTTATTTGCTTAGAACGACGGTAGCATAAATAAGATGATCCCTCACTAAAATTTCAAGAGAAGTGTTCCCCCTAACTATGCACCGTTGCGAAGGTTCATTGTTTCGAAGCACCACGTGATGATCGGGTGTGATAGATTCTAACGTTCGAATACAACGGGTGTTGACGAGCCTAGCATGTATAGACATGGCCTCGGAACACATGCGAAACACTTAGGTTGACTTGACGAGCCTAGCATGTACAGACATGGCCTCGGAACAGAAGAGACCGAAAGTTCGAACATGAGTCGTATAGTAGATGCGATCAACATGGAGATGTTCACCGATGATGACTAGTCCGTCTCACGTGATGATCGGACACGGCCTAGTTTGACTTGGATCATGTATCACTTAGATGACTAGAGGGATGTCTATCTGAGTGGGAGTTCATTAATCAGATGAACTTAATTATCATGAACATAGTCAGAAGGTCTTTGCAAATTATGTCATATCTTGCGCTTTAGTTCTACTGGTTAAGATATGTTCCTAGAGAAAATTTAGTTAAAAGTTGGTAGTAGCAATTATGCGGACTGGGTCCGTAAACTGAGGATTGTCCTCATTGCTGCACGGAAGGCTTATGTCCTTAATGCACCGCTCGGTGTGCTGAACCTCAGCGTCGTCTGTAGATGTTGCGGAACATCTGACATACACGTTTTGATAACTACGTGATAGTTCAGTGCGTAATGCTAACGGTTTAGAATTGTGGCACCAAAGACGGTTTTGAAATGTCGCAGAACATATGAGATGTTCCGAAGACTGAAATTGGGATTTCAGACTAGTGCCCACGTCAAGAGGTATGAGACCTCTGACAAGTTTCTTAAGCCAGCAAACTGAGGGAGAAAAGCTCAATCGTTGAGCATGTGCTCAGATTGTCTGGGTACCACAATCGCTTGAATCGAGTGGGAGTTAATCTTCCAGATGAGATAGTGATGGTTCTCCATAGTCACTGCCACCAAGCTATTAGAGCTTCGTGATGAACTATAACATATCATGGATAGATATGATGATCCTTGAGCAACTCGTGATGTTTGACACCGCGAAAGTAGAAATCAAGAAGGAGCATCAATTGTTGATGGTTAGTAAAACCACTAGTTTCTAGAAGGGCAAGGGCAAAAGGGACACTTCATGAAACAGCAAATCATTTGCTGCTCTAGTGAAGAATCTCAATGTTGAACCCAAACCCGAGACTAAGTGCTTCTGTAATGAGGGGAACGGTCACTGAAGCAGGACTACCCTAGATACTTGGTAGATGAGAAGGCAAGCAAGATCGACAAAAGTATATTGGATATACATTATATGAACGTGTACTTTACTAGTACTCCTAGCAGCACCAGGGTATTGGATACCGGTTCGGTTGCTAAGTGTTAGTAACTCGAAATAAAAGCTGCGGACTAAATGGAGACTAGCTAAAGGTGAGATGATGATATGTGTTGGAAGTGTTTCCAAGGTTGATGTGATCAAGCATCGCATGCTCCCTCTACCATCGAGATTTGGTGTTTGCGTTGAGCATGATTGGATTATGTTTATCGCAATACGGTTATTAATTTAAGGAGAATAATGGTTACTCTGTTTATTTGAATAATACCTTCAATGGTCTTGCACCTAAAATGAATCTCGATCGTAGTGATACACATGTTCATGCCAAGAGATATAAGATAGTAATGATAGTACCACATACTTGTGGCACTGCCACTTGAGTCATATTGGTATAGAACGCATGAAGAAGCTCCATGTAGATGGATCTTTGGACTCACTCGTTTTTGAAAAGAATGAGACATGCGAACCATGTCTATTGGTGTATATGCATGAAGAAACTCCATGCAGATGGATCGTTTGGACTCACTTGATTTTGAATCACTTGAGACATGCAAATCATACCACATGGGCAAGATGACTGAAAGGCCTCGTTTTCAGTAAGATGGAACAAGAGAGCAACTTATGGAAGTAATACATTTTGATGTATGCAGTCCAATGAGTGCTGAGGCGTGCAGTGGATATCGTTATGTTCTTACTTCACAGATGATTTGAGTAGATGCTGAGTGTATTTACTTGATGAAACACAAGTCTGGATTATTGAAAGGTTCAAGTAATTTCAGAGTGAAGTTGAAGATCGTCGTGACAAGAGGATAAAATGTCTGTGATATGATCATAGAGATGAGTATCTGAGTTACGAGTTTGGCACACAATTAAGACATTGTGGAAAGTGTTTCACAATTAATACCGCCTGGAACACCATAGTGTGATGGTGTGTCCGAACATCATAACTGCACCCTGTTGGATATGGTGCATACCATGATGTCTCTTATCGAATTACCACTATCGTTTATGGGTTAGGCATTAGAGACAACCGCATTCACTTTAAAGGGGCACCACTCAATTCCATTGAGACGACACCGTTTAGAGAAACCTAAGTTGTCGTTTCTTAAAAGTTTGGGGCTGCGATGCTTATGTGAAAAAGTTTCAGGCTGATAAGCTCGAACCCAAAGCGGATAAATGCATCTTCATAGAATACCCAAAACAGTTGGGCATACCTCCTATTTCAGATCCGGAAGCAAAAGTAATTGCTTCTAGGAACGAGTCCTTTCTCGAGGAAAAGTTTCTCTCGAAAGAATTGAGTGGGAGGATGGTGGAGACATGATAGGGTTATTAAACCGTCACTTCAACTAGTGTGTAGCAGGGCACAGGAAGTTGTTCCTGTGGCACCTACACCAATTGGAGTGGAAGCTTATGATAGTGATCATGAAACTTCGGATCAAGTCACTACCAAACCTCGCAGGACGACGAGGATGCGTAATACTTCAGAGTAGTATGTGATCCTGTCTTGAAAGTCATGTTGTTAGACACCAATGAACCTACGAGCTATGGAGAAGCGATGGTGGGCCCATATTCAGACAAATGGTTAGAAGCCATGAAATCCAAGATAAATGGATCTTTGAGAAGAAGACGGACGTGGACGGTAATGTTACCGTCTATGAAGCTCGACTTGTGGCAAAGAGTATTTCCACAAGTTCAAGGAGTTGACTACGATGAGATTTTCTCATCCGTAGCAATGCTTAAGTCCGTCGGAATCATGTTAGCATTAGCTGCATTTATGAAATCTGGCAGATGGATGTCAAAACAAGTTTCCTTACCAGTTTTCGTAAGGAAAGGTTGTATGTGATACAATCAGAAGGGTTTTGTCGATCCTAAGGATGCTAAAAGGTATGCTAGCTCCAGCGATCCTTCCAAGGACTAGAGCAAGCATCTCGGAGTCAGAATATACGCTTTGATGGAGTGATCAAAGTTTTTGGGTTTATACAAAGTTTGTTGGAAACTTGTATTTACAATAAAGTGAGTGGGAGGGCTACAACATTTCTGATAAGTATATGTGAATGACATATTGTTGATCCGAAATGATCTAAATATTCTGGAAAGCATAAAGGGTTGTTTGAAAGGAGTTTTTCAAAGGAAGACCTGGATAAAAGCTGCTTACATATTGGGCATCAAGATCTATAGAGATAGATCAAGACGCCCGATGATACTTTCAAAGAACACACACCTTGACATGATTTTGAAAGAGTTCAAAATAGATCAGTCAAAGAAGGAGTTCTTGCTGAGTTATAAGGTGTGAAATTGAGTAAGACTCAAAGCTGACCACAGCAGAAGAGAGAAAGGACGAAGGTCGTCCCCTATGCTTTAGACGTAGGCTCTACAGTATGCTATGCTGTGTACCGCACATGAAGTGTGCCTTGCCATGAGTTGGTCAAGGGGTACAATAGTGATCCGGGAATGGATCACATGACAGCGGTCGAACTTATCCTTAGTATCTAGTGGACTAAGGAATTTTCTCGATTATGGAGGTGAAAAGGAGTTCGTCGTAAAGGGTTACGTCGATGCGAACTTTGACACTAATCCGGATGACTCTGAGTAGTAAACCGGATTCGTATAGTAGAGCAATTATTTGAAATGGCTCCAAATAGCGCGTGGTAGCATCCACAAGATGACATAGATATTCGTAAAGCACACACGGATCTGAAAGGTTCAGACCCGTTGACTAATAACCTCTCTCACAAGCATAACATGATCAAACCAGAACTCATTGAGTGTTAATCACATAGTGATGTGAACTAGATTGTTGACTCTAGTAAACTCTTTGGATGTTGGTCACATGGTGATGTGACCTGTGAGTGTTAATCACATGGTGATGTGGACTAGATTATTGACTCTAGTGCAAGTGGGAGACTGTTGGAAATATGCCCTAGAGGCAATAATAAATAGGTTATTATTATATTTCCTTGTTCATGATAATCGTTTATTATCCATGCTAGAATTGTATTGATAGGAAACTCAGATACATGTGTGGATACATAGACAACACCATGTCCCTAGTAAGCCTCTAGTTGACTAGCTCGTTGATCAATAGATGGTTACGGTTTCCTGACCATGGACATTGGATGTCGTTGATAACGGGATCACATCATTAGGAGAATGATGTGATGGACAAGACCCAATCCTAAGCCTAGCACAAGATCGTGTAGTTCGTTTGCTCAGAGCTTTTCTAATGTCAAGTATCAGTTCCTTAGACCATGAGATTGTGCAACTCCCGGATACCGTAGGAATGCTTTGGGTGTACCAAACGTCACAACGTAACTGGGTGGCTATAAAGGTGCACTACAGGTATCTCCGAAAGTGTCTGTTGGGTTGGCACGAATCGAGACTGGGATTTGTCACTCCGTGTAAACGGAGAGGTATCTCTGGGCCCACTCGGTAGGACATCATCATAATGTGCACAATGTGACCAAGGAGTTGATCACGGGATGATGTGAGTTACGGAACGAGTAAAGAGACTTGCCGGTAACGAGATTGAACAAGGTATCGGGATACCGACGATCGAATCTCGGGCAAGTAACATACCGATAGACAAAGGGAATTGCATACGGGATTGATTGAATCCCCGACATCGTGGTTCATCCGATGAGATCATCGTGGAACATGTGGGAGCCAACATGGGTATCCAGATCCCGCTGTTGGTTATTGACCGGAGAACGTCTCGGTCATGTCTGCATGGTTCCCGAACCCGTAGGGTCTACACACTTAAGGTTCGATGACGCTAGGGTTATAGGGAAAGTATGTACGTGGTTACCGAATGTTGTTCGGAGTCCCGTATGAGATCCCGGACGTCACGAGGAGTTCCGGAATGGTCCGGAGGTAAAGATTTATATATGGGAAGTCCTGTTTTGGTCACCGGAAAAGTTTCGGGTGATATCGGTAATGTACCGGGACCACCGGGAGGGTCCCGGGGGTCCACCAAGTGGGGCCACCGGCCCCAGAGGGCTGCATGGGCCAAGTGTGGGAGGGGACCAGCCCCAGGTGGGCTGGTGCGCCCCCCACAAGAGGCCCAGGGCGCAGGAAAGGGGGAAGGGGGAAACCCTATGCTCAGATGGGCCTAAGGCCCATCTAGTGGGGCGCCCCCTCTCTCCCCCCCTTTGGCCGCCCCCCAAGCCCCATCTAGGGGCCCGGGGGGGGAAACCCTAGATGGGGGAACAGCCCTCCCCCTCCCCTATATATATTGGGGTTTTGGGGCTGCCCAAGACATGAGAACGTCTCTCTTCCGGCGCAGCCCTACCCCTCTCCCTCCTCCTCCTCTCCCGCGGTGCTTGGCGAAGCCCTGCAGGATTGCCACGCTCCTCCATCACCACCACGCCGTCGTGCTGCTGCTGGACGGAGTCTTCCCCAACCTCTCCCTCTCTCCTTGCTGGATCAAGGCGTGGGAGACGTCACCGGGCTGCACGTGTGTTGAACGCGGAGGCACCGTTCTTCGGTGCTTAGATCGGAATCAACCGCGATCTGAATCGCTACGAGTACGACTCCCTCATCCGCGTTCTTGCAACGCTTCCGCATCGCGATCTACAAGGGTATGTAGATGCACTCCCCTTCCCCTCGTTGCTAGATACTCCATAGATTGATCTTGGTGATGCGTAGAAAATTTTGAATTTCTGCTACGTTCCCCAACAGTGGCATCATGAGCTAGGTCTATGCGTAGTTTCTATGCACGAGTAGAACACAAAGTAGTTGTGGGCGTAGATGTTGCCAATTCTTCTTGCCGCTACTAGTCTTATCTTGTTTCGGCGGCATTGTGGGATGAAGCGGCCCGGACCGACCTTACACGTACGCTTACGTGAGACAGGTTCCACCGACTGACATGCACTAGTTGCATAAGGTGGCTAGCGGGTGTCTGTCTCTCCCACTTTAGTCGGAACGGATTCGATGAAAAGGGTCCTTATGAAGGGTAAATAGAAATTGGCATATCACGTTGTGGTTTTACGTAGGTAAGAAACGTTCTTGCTAGAAACCTATACAAGCCACGTAAAAACTTGCAACAACAATTAGAGGACGTCTAACTTGTTTTTGCAGCATGTGCTATGTGATGTGATATGGCCAGAAGATGTGATGAATGATATATGTGATGTATGAGATTGATCATATTCTTGTAATAGGAATCACGACTTGCATGTCGATGAGTATGACAACCGGCAGGAGCCATAGGAGTTGTCTTTATTTTTGTATGACCTGCGTGTCATTGAATAACGCCATGTAAATTACTTTACTTTATTGCTAAGCGCGTTAGCCATAGAAGTAGAAGTAATCGTTGGCGTGACAACTTCATGAAGACACAATGATGGAGATCATGATGATGGAGATCATGGTGTCATGCCGGTGACAAAGATGATCATGGTGCCCCGAAGATGGAGATCAAAGGAGCAAAATGATATTGGCCATATCATGTCACTATTTGATTGCATGTGATGTTTATCATGTTATGCATCTTATTTGCTTAGAACGACGGTAGTAAGTAAGATGATCCCTCACTAAAATTTCAAGAGACGTGTTCCCCCTAACTGTGCACCGTTGCGAAGGTTCGTTGTTTCGAAGCACCACGTGATGATCGGGTGTGATAGATTCTAACGTTCGAATACAACGGGTGTTGACGAGCCTAGCATGTACAGACATGGCCTCGGAACACATGCGAAACACTTAGGTTGACTTGACGAGCCTAGCATGTACAGACATGGCCTCGGAACACAAGAGACCGAAAGGTCGAACATGAGTCGTATAGTAGATACGATCAACATGGAGATGTTCACCGATGATGACTAGTCCGTCTCACGTGATGATCGGACACGGCCTAGTTTGACTCGGATCATGTATCACTTAGATGACTAGAGGGATGTCTATCTGAGTGGGAGTTCATTAATCAGATGAACTTCATTATCATGAACATAGTCAAAAGGTCTTTGCAAATTATGTCATAGCTTGCGCTTTAGTTCTACTGTTTAAGATATGTTCCTAGAGAAAATTTAGTTGAAAGTTGGTAGTAGCAATTATGCGGACTGGGTCCGTAAACTGAGGATTGTCCTCATTGCTGCACAGAAGGCTTATGTCCTTAATGCACCGCTCGGTGTGCTGAACCTCAGCGTCGTCTGTAGATGTTGCGGAACATCTGACATACACGTTTTGATGACTACGTGATAGTTCAGTGCGTAATGCTAACGGTTTAGAATTGTGGCACCAAAGACGGTTTTGAAACGTCGCAGAACATATGAGATGTTCCGAAGACTGAAATTGGGATTTCAGACTAGTGCCCACGTCAAGAGGTATGAGACCTCTGACAAGTTTCTTAAGCCTGCAAACTAAGGGAGAAAAGCTCAATCGTTGAGCATGTGCTCAGATTGTCTGAGTACCACAATCGCTTGAATCGAGTGGGAGTTAATCTTCCAGATGAGATAGTGATGGTTCTCCATAGTCACTGCCACCAAGCTATTAGAGCTTCGTGATGAACTATAACATATCAGGATAGATATGATGATCCTTGAGCAACTCGCGATGTTTGACACCGCGAAAGTAGAAATCAAGAAGGAGCATCAATTGTTGATGGTTAGTAAAACCACTAGTTTCTAGAAGGGCAAGGGCAAAAGGGATACTTCATGAAACAGCAAATCATTTGCTGCTCTAGTGAAGAATCCCAAGGTTGAACCCAAACCCGAGACTAAGTGCTTCTGTAATGAGGGGAACGGTCACTGAAGCAGGACTACCCTAGATACTTGGTAGATGAGAAGGCAGGCAAGGTCGACAGAAGTATATTGGATATACATTATATGAATGTGTACTTTACTAGTACTCCTAGCAGCACCAGGGTATTAGATACCGGTTCGGTTGCTAAGTGTTAGTAACTCGAAATAAAAGCTGCGGAATAAACGGAGACTAGCTAAAGGTGAGATGACGATATGTGTTGGAAGTGTTTCCAAGGTTGATGTGATCAAGCATCGCATGCTCCCTCTACCATCGAGATTTGGTGTTTGCGTTGAGCATGATTGGATTATGTTTATCGCAATACGGTTATTCATTTAAGGAGAATAATGGTTACTCTGTTTATTTGAATAATACCTTCAATGGTCTTGCACCTAAAATGAATCTCGATCGTAGTGATACACATGTTCATGCCAAAAGATATAAGATAGTAATGATAGTACCACATACTTGTGGCACTGCCACTTGAGTCATATTGGTATAGAACGCATGAAGAAGCTCCATGTAGATGGATCTTTGGACTCACTCGTTTTTGAAAAGATTGAGACATGCGAACCATGTCTATTGGTATATATGCATGAAGAAACTCCATGCAGATGGATCGTTTGGACTCACTTGATTTTGAATCACTTGAGACATGCAAATCATACCACATGGGCAAGATGACTGAAAGGCCTCGTTTTCAGTAAGATGGAACAAGAGAGCAACTTATTGGAAGTAATACATTTTGATGTATGCAGTCCAATGAGTGCTGAGGCATGCAGTGGATATCGTTATGTTCTTACTTCACAGATGATTTGAGTAGATGCTGAGTGTATTTACTTGATGAAACACAAGTCTGAATTATTGAAAGGTTCAAGTAATTTCAGAGTGAAGTTGAAGATCGTCGTGACAAGAGGATAAAATGTCTGTGATATGATCATAGAGATGAGTATCTGAGTTACGAGTTTGGCACACAATTAAGACATTGTGGAAAGTGTTTCACAATTAATACCGCCTGGAACACCATAGTGTGATGGTGTGTCCGAACATCATAACTGCACCCTATTGGATATGGTGCATACCATGATGTCTCTTATCGAATTACCACTATCGTTTATGGGTTAGGCATTAGAGACAACCGCATTCACTTTAAAAGGGGCACCACGCAATTCCGTTGAGACGACACCGTTTAGAGAAACCTAAGTTGTCGTTTCTTAAAAGTTTGGGGCTGCGATGCTTATGTGAAAAAGTTTCAGGCTGATAAGCTCGAACCCAAAGCGGATAAATGCATCTTCATAGAATACCCAAAACAGTTGGGTATACCTCCTATTTCAGATCTGGAAGCAAAAGTAATTGCTTCTAGAAACGAGTCCTTTCTCGAGGAAAAGTTTCTCTCGAAAGAATTGAGTGGGAGGATGGTGGAGACTTGATAAGGTTATTGAACCGTCACTTCAACTAGTGTGTAGCAGGGCACAGGAAGTTGTTCCTGTGGCACCTACACCAATTGAAGTGGAAGCTTATGATAGTGATCATGAAACTTCGGATCAAGTCACTACCAAACCTCGTAGGACGACGAGGATGCGTACTACTTCAGAGTAGTACGTGATCCTGTCTTGAAAGTCATGTTGTTGGACAACAATGAACCTACGAGCTATGGAGAAGCGATGGTGGGCCCATATTCCGACAAATGGTTAGAAGCCATGAAATCCGAGATAAATGGATCTTTGAGAAGAAGACGGACGTGGACGGTAATGTTACCGTCTATGAAGCTCGACTTGTGGCAAAGAGTATTTCCACAAGTTCAAGGAGTTGACTACGATGAGATTTTCTCATCCGTAGCGATGCTTAAGTCCGTCGGAATCATGTTAGCATTAGCTGCATTTATGAAATCTGGCAGATGGATGTCAAAACAAGTTTCCTTACCAGTTTTCGTAAGGAAAGGTTGTATGTGATACAATCAGAAAGGTTTTGTCGATCCTAAGGATGCTAAAAGGTATGCTAGCTCCAGCGATCCTTCCATGGACTAGAGCAAGCATCTCGGAGTCAGAATATACGCTTTGATGGAGTGATCAAAGTTTTTGGGTTTATACAAAGTTTGTTAGAAACTTGTATTTACAATAAAGTGAGTGGGAGCGCTACAACATTTCTGATAAGTATATGTGAATGACATATTGTTGATCCGAAATGATGTAAATTTCTGGAAAGCATAAAGGGTTGTTTGAAAGGAGTTTTTCAAAGGAAGACCTGGATAAAAGCTGCTTACATATTGGGCATCAAGATCTATAGAGATAGATCAAGACGCCCGATGATACTTTCAAAGAACGCACACCTTGACATGATTTTGAAAGAGTTCAAAATAGATCAGCAAAGAAGGAGTTCTTGGCTGTGTTACAAGGTGTGAGTATTGAGTAAGACTCAAGACCTGACCACAGCAGAAGAGAGAGAAAGGACGAAGGTCGTCCCCTATGCTTTAGACGTAGGCTCTACAGTATGCTATGCTGTGTACCGCACATGAAGTGTGCCTTGCCATGAGTTGGTCAAGGGGTACAATAGTGATCCGGGAATGGATCACATGACAGCGGTCGAACTTATCCTTAGTATCTAGTGGACTAAGGAATTTTCTCGATTATGGAGGTGAAAAGGAGTTCGTCGTAAAGGGTTACGTCGATGCGAACTTTGACACTAATCCGGATGACTCTGAGTAGTAAACCGGATTCGTATAGTAGAGCAATTATTTGAAATGGCTCC
Source organism: Triticum aestivum (assembly GCF_018294505.1). NCBI lineage: Eukaryota > Viridiplantae > Streptophyta > Magnoliopsida > Poales > Poaceae > Triticum > Triticum aestivum. Next base: position 486,644,143 of record NC_057811.1, read on the forward strand.
AAATAGCGCGTGGTAGCATCCACAAGATGACATAGATATTCGTAAAGCACACACGGATCTGAAAGGTTCAGACCCGTTGACTAATAACCTCTCTCACAAGCATAACATGATCAAACCAGAACTCATTGAGTGTTAATCACATAGTGATGTGAACTAGATTGTTGACTCTAGTAAACTCTTTGGATGTTGGTCACATGGTGATGTGACCTGTGAGTGTTAATCACATGGTGATGTGGACTAGATTATTGACTCTAGTGCAAGTGGGAGACTGTTGGAAATATGCCCTAGAGGCAATAATAAATAGGTTATTATTATATTTCCTTGTTCATGATAATCGTTTATTATCCATGCTAGAATTGTATTGATAGGAAACTCAGATACATGTGTGGATACATAGACAACACCATGTCCCTAGTAAGCCTCTAGTTGACTAGCTCGTTGATCAATAGATGGTTACGGTTTCCTGACCATGGACATTGGATGTCGTTGATAACGGGATCACATCATTAGGAGAATGATGTGATGGACAAGACCCAATCCTAAGCCTAGCACAAGATCGTGTAGTTCGTTTGCTCAGAGCTTTTCTAATGTCAAGTATCATTTCCTTAGACCATGAGATTGTGCAACTCCCGGATACCGTAGGAATGCTTTGGGTGTACCAAACGTCACAACGTAACTGGGTGGCTATAAAGGTGCACTACAGGTATCTCCGAAAGTGTCTGTTGGGTTGGCACGAATCGAGACTGGGATTTGTCACTCCGTGTAAACGGAGAGGTATCTCTGGGCCCACTCGGTAGGACATCATCATAATGTGCACAATGTGACCAAGGAGTTGATCACGGGATGATGTGAGTTACGGAACGAGTAAAGAGACTTGCCGGTAACGAGATTGAACAAGGTATCGGGATACCGACGATCGAATCTCGGGCAAGTAACATACCGATAGACAAAGGGAATTGCATACGGGATTGATTGAATCCTCGACATTGTGGTTCCACCGATGAGATCATCGTGGAACATGTGGGAGCCAACATGGGTATCCAGATCCCGCTGTTGGTTATTGACCGGAGAACGTCTCGGTCATGTCTGCATGGTTCCCGAACCCGTAGGGTCTACACACTTAAGGTTCGATGACGCTAGGGTTATAGGGAAAGTATGTACGTGGTTACCGAATGTTGTTCGGAGTCCCGTATGAGATCCCGGACGTCACGAGGAGTTCCGGAATGGTCCGGAGGTAAAGATTTATATATGGGAAGTCCTGTTTTGGTCACCGGAAAAGTTCCGGGTGATATCGGTAATGTACCGGGACCACCGGGAGGGTCCCGGGGGTCCACCAAGTGGGGCCACCGGCCCCAGAGGGCTGCATGGGCCAAGTGTGGGAGGGGACCAGCCCCAGGTGGGCTGGTGCGCCCCCCACAAGAGGCCCAGGGCGCAGGAAAGGGGGAAGGGGGAAACCCTAGGCTCAGATGGGCCTAAGGCCCATCTAGTGGGGCGCCCCCTCTCTCCCCCCCTTTGGCCGCCCCCCCAAGCCCCATCTAGGGGGGGGGGGAAACCCTAGATGGGGGCACAGCCCTCCCCCTCCCCTATATATATTGGGGTTTTGGGGCTGCCCAAGACATGAGAACGTCTCTCTTCCGGCGCAGCCCTACCCCTCTCCCTCCTCCTCCTCTCCCGCGGTGCTTGGCGAAGCCCTGCAGGATTGCCACGCTCCTCCATCACCACCATGCCGTCGTGCTGCTGCTGGACGGAGTCTTCCCCAACCTCTCCCTCTCTCCTTGCTGGATCAAGGCGTGGGAGACGTCACCGGGCTGCACGTGTGTTGAACGCGGAGGCGCCGTGGTTCGGCGCTTAGATCGGAATCAACCGCGATCTGAATCGCTACGAGTACGACTCCCTCATCCGTGTTCTTGCAACGCTTCCGCATCGCGATCTACAAGGGTATGTAGATGCACTCCCCTTCCCCTCGTTGCTAGAATACTCCATAGATTGATCTTGGTGATGCGTAGAAAATTTTGAATTTCTGCTACGTTACCCAACAAACTGCATTGCCAGTGCGATAGTACTAGTGCTCTATTTAGCTAGTAGCACGCACTTTACTTAAGCACACCCACCGTTCCACTAGCTCGGTCGGTCCGCCGATTCGGTTTCCTAGACTTTAAAGCCAACTATCGTTTTACTCCCCCACTCACCTCCACCTCGCTCCCCAGTCCACCCACGTCGCACCGCCTCTGTCTCCCCGCTCCGCCGCTCCACAGTCCACCAAGAAAACCCTCGCCGCCGACGACATGGACAACACCCCCGCATAGCAGAGGGCCATCGAGTATCTAGCCGACGACGACGAGGCGCTCCGCGCGGACCTGAAGGAGATAGCGCGGTGGTTACCGTGCGGCGCCATGCTCGTCCACCACGCGCGTGGCCTTGTCAAGGTCATGACTGACGACGAGAAGCGTCGCGCCTTGCCCGCCCCCGGCAGAGCTCCGGCCCTGATCTTGCGCTCCGAAATGGCCGAGACGCGGCCGGACGATCCGAGGCAGCGTGCGTGGTGGTGGATGTACCGCTCCGCCACCACGCCGTCGCCGCACCCGGATCCGCTCCATGTTGCCTCCAGGATGCAGCGCATCCACGACGTCGTCCTCGCCCTCCCCGCGCCGGTCAACACCGTGTATTGGGACCGCTTCAAGCCTGAGCTGCTCGTCCACGATGACGTCTCCAACGCCGAATCCTCCTCCTCCGACGTGTCAGCCGTTTCCTACGAAAATCTCGGTAACTGAACTAGATGTCGAAAGGTTAGAGGAAGGTGATGTCTACTACGCAACCTTCTTCTCGTAGACGTTGTTGGGCCTCCAAGTGTGGAGGTTTGTAGGACAGTAGCAAATTTCCCTCAAGTAGATGACCTAAGGTTTATGAATCCGTTGGAGGCGTAGGATGAAGATGGTCTCTCTCAAACAACCCTGCAACCAAATAACAAAGAGTCTCTTGTGTCCCCAACACACCCAATACAATGGTAAATTGTATAGGTGCACTAGTTCGGCGAAAGATGGTGATACAAGTGCAATATGGATAGTAGATATAGGTTTTTGTAATATGAAAATATAAAAACAGCAAGGTAACTAGTAAAAAAAGTGAGCAAAAACGGTATTGCAATGCTTGGAAACAAGGCCTAGGGTTCATACTTTCACTAGTGCAAGTTCTCTCAACAATGATAACATAATTGGATCATATAACAATCCCTCAACATGCAACAAAGAGTCACTCCAAAGTCACTAATAGCGGAGAGCAAACAAAGAGATTATTGTAGGGTACGAAACCACCTCAAAGTTATTCTTTCTGATCAATCTATTGGGCTATTCCTATAAGTGTCACAAACAGCCCTAGAGTTCATACTAAAATAACACCTTAAGATACACATCAACCAAAACCCTAATGTCACCTAGATACTCCAATGTCACCACAAGTATCCATGGGTTTGATTATACGATATGCATCACACAATCTGAGATTCATCTATTCAAACCAACACAAAGAACTTCAAAGAGTGCCCCAAAGTGTCTACCGGAGAGTCAAGACGAAAACGTATGCCAACCCCCATGCATAAGTTCTCAAGGTCACAGAACCCGCAAGTTGATCACCAGAACATACATCAAGTGGATCACGTGAATATCCCATTGTCACCACAGATAAGCACATGCAAGACATACATCAAGTATTCTCAAATCCTTAAAGACTCAATCCAATAAGACAACATCAAAGGGAAAACTCAATCCATTATAAGAAGGTAGAGGGGGAGAAACATCATAAGATCCAACTATAATAGCAAAGCTCGCGGTACATCAAGATCGTGCCAAATCAACAACACGAGAGAGAGAGAGAGAGAGAGAGAGAGAGAGATCAAACACATAGCTACTGGTACATATCCTCAGCCCCGAGGGTGAACTACTCCCTCCTCGTCATGGAGAGCGCCGGGATGTTGAAGATGGCCTCCGGTGACGATTCCCCCCTCCGGCAGGGTGCCGAAACAAGGTCCCGATTGGTTTTTGGTGGCTACAGAGGCTTGCGGCGGCGGAACTCCCGATCTAGGTTTATTTCTGGGGGTTTCTATATTTATAGGAATTTTTGGCGTCGAGAACAAGTCAGGGGGGTCCACGAGTTAACGACAAGGACGGAGGACGCGCCCGGGGGGGGGGGGGGGGTAGGGCACGCCCTGCAACTTTGTGGTTGGCTCGGGACTCTTCTGGCCCGACTCTTTTGCTTCGGGGGCTTCTTCTGGTCCATAAAAAATCACCGTCAATTTTCAGGTCAATTTTTAGGTCAATTGGACTCCGTTTGATATTCCTTTTCTGTGAAACTCAAGAATAAGGAAAAACAGAAACTGGCACTGGGCTCTAGGTTAATAGGTTAGTCCCAAAAATCATATAAAATAGCATATAAATGCATATAAAACATCCAATATAGATAATATAATAGCATGGAACAATCAAAAATTATAAATACGTTGGAGACATATCAGAAGGAAACGCCAAAACAGGAGGAGGATGAGAGGAGCAGGGAGGGCCGCCGGTCGAAGGAGATGGCGACCGCCCAAGTCGCTCTCCTAGGGGATGACGCGGGGGCAACTCTCTTTTTTTCTGGATCGCCTACCCGTGATAACTTCTCATTGTTAATCTAGAGACCAAGGATAATCAGAAATATAAATCGAGCATAAAGGAAGAAGAGAGTAATATCAGCATGGAGGCTTACTTTAGTCTTGTTTGTTGTAGGCTTGAGCGGGCAAGCAGGTGGGACTCTTTCAGGACTCCTGTATTTTCCATCAAAACATACAACAAAAACATTGCTCTGCAATGGGCATTCAAACCATGGGACATCTTTGTTGATACATGTAATTAACATTTGCTAGCATACGCACCAACTTATAATAACACCAACAAGCCAATTTGAATTGGATTGGTAGACCGGTGATGTAAGACATCAAACTATTGTTCTTGTTTGTAAAGAAGATGCGCACATTACTCACCAGAAAAGCAACCGACAAACTGACGCTCGTCCAATTTATTTTATTTGACCTCACAATCATCCATTTATATGTTATATATCTCTCGCTCTATAGGCTGGACTGATGAAACAACATAACATCGCTAACTCTAACATTGCTACTATAAGGAATAAGATGTCATTTTTTCGTTTATTGTTGTGCTACGCCCCATCTAGTCAGCTTAGGGAGAGTGCAATCCATCAGGTCATACTCGACGAAACACTATGAATCTTGCAAACCGCAGAAAGTAAAATGACACCCCTGTCACCCATTTGTGCTTGAGTTTGTGGGATATCTTTGGTGTTGCTATATATCTTTGTCACATGATTCAGGCAGGGGCATGGGTGGCAGTTCCCCGTACTACACTATGGACCAGTTCTTTTGGGTAATTCTCCCAGAATTCACCCCCTCCCTAGCTTTTTCCAGAATTGCCACTTCAATTTTTTTACAATTCCTAGCTAATTAGACCTTAACTAGATACGAATTGTAAAAAAATGGAGTGGAAATTCTGAGAGAAGCTGAGGAGGGGTCAATTCTGGAAGAATTGCCCAAAAGAACTAGCCCTACATGTTCCACACCGAACTATCGTGGATATACGACAATTCAGGCAACCTAATACCGATGGAAATAGAAATACAGTTTGCTCAACCAGATTACTGTCCTAGCTGCAGAAATCCAAAAACTTGCAAACAAACTGCAACCACCAAGGAGGGACATACTAGCTAAATTCGACATATTCACCATGTCCATCGCTCCCGGTGGGCAGAGGGACGCGACATGCGGAACCTAGAGGAAGAGAAGAGAAGGAACAGGATGGGCTTACTTGGACCCGACATTCTGAGTATGTCGTGATCTTTGACTTGGATCACTTCTCTGTTACCAATGGATTTTGGCTTGTAACGGTGCGTACATCCTTCCTGCCTAGCCAATAGTCGTTGCATGCATGGCCCGCAATCCCGGGCGGCCAAATTCACTGTTTTGACCCTTTTTGTAAACTTTAGCGCGATTTGACCTCGGTTTGAAAAAAAATCATAATCTGACCCTTTTCCTACTGTCATTGTCTTTGGCGGTAGGTTAACACAGCCTACCACGGAGGGCTACGGCGGTAGGACTTGACGGTGCCGTGATGTTGAAAACACCCTACCGCCACAGTCTTTGGCGGTAGGGTGTACAGGTATAAATAGAGTGTGGCGCGTAATATGACTGAATGTCTCTGGTGGTGAGTTGGCTAGGGTTGCAAGCATACTTCTGTAGGTCTTGGCTTTGAGCCTTCACAAGGCCATTTTTTTTGTTAATTTTTTTTTGCCTAGTAAAAGATAAACAAGTTGTCCAATTAATGTTAGAATATGGATTGTTGATAAAAACAATTTTTTAATTATTTGTAATTGTTTTATAAAATTTTCGTAAAGATGTAAACGAATATAGATCTGCAAATATCTAGGCTGAAGCCAGTCTAGGAAGTGTATCTACCGACATCTTTTGCATTGTCGGTTCGAGCCTTCACAAGGCCATTTTTTTTGTTAATTTTTATTTTGCCTAGTAAAAGACAAACAAGTTGTCTAATTAATGTTAGGATATGGATTGTTGATAAAAACAATTTTTTAATTATTTGTAATTGTTTTATAAAATTTCCGTAAAGATGTAAACGAATATAGATCTGCAAATATCTAGGCTGAAGCCAGTCTAGGAAGTGTATCTACCGACATCTTTTGCATTGTCGGTTCGAGCCTTCACAAGGCCATTTTTTTTGTTAATTTTTTTTTGCCTAGTAAAAGATAAACAAGTTGTCCAATTAATGTTAGAATATGGATTGTTGATAAAAACAATTTTTTAATTATTTGTAATTGTTTTATAAAATTTTCGTAAAGATGTAAACGAATATAGATCTGCAAATATCTAGGCTGAAGCCAGTCTAGGAAGTGTATCTACCGACATCTTTTGCATTGTCGGTTCGAGCCTTCACAAGGCCATTTTTTTTGTTAATTTTTATTTTGCCTAGTAAAAGATAAACAAGTTGTCTAATTAATGTTAGGATATGGATTGTTGATAAAAACAATTTTTTAATTATTTGTAATTGTTTTATAAAATTTCCGTAAAGATGTAAACGAATATAGATCTGCAAATATCTAGGCTGAAGCCAGTCTAGGAAGTGTATCTACCGACATCTTTTGCATTGTCGGTTCGAGCCTTCACAAGGCCATTTTTTTTGTTAATTTTTATTTTGCCTAGTAAAAGATAAACAAGTTGTCTAATTAATGTTAGGATATGGATTGTTGATAAAAACAATTTTTTACTTATTTGTAACTGTTTTATAAATTTTTTGCAAAGATGTAAACGAATATAGATCTGCAAATATCTAGGCTGAAGCCAGTCTAGGAAGTGTATCTACCGGCATCTTTTGCATTTTCTTTGCTGCAGCAATTCATATGGTTTGGTTTGTTAAATCTCTAATCTATCTCTCCCATGATTGGACTAATCTGTGACTGGAAGTCCAGTTAATTAGCTATTAATCTCTAATCTTGAAATGACTTGTTCGTATGTATCTAAGTCTTGAAATAACTTTGTTGAAAGACTTAAGCTTAATATACAGACAAACTTAGAGCTTGTTATTAGAAAAGACTTGAGCTTAAGCACGTTACCTGTGATTCCTAGTTTGATGTTGGGTTGTCAATACAGTTGAAATTTACAGAAATAGACTCGTTTTCATTGTGGGACGGCCAATACTGTCTCCTGCTATATTGTTGTCTTGTGGTTTGAGCTCATCGTTGCTGGAAAATTGTAGGAGATATACGCTTGTGAGGCCTTTTTTTTGCTAAAGAAAAAATAAACAAGTTGTCCAAACCATATGAATTGCTGCAGCAAAGAAAATGCAAAAGATGACGGTAAATACACTTCCTAGACTGAACTTCAGCCTAGATATATGCACATCTATATTCGTTTAAATCTTTCCGCAAATTTTATAAAGCAGTTAGAAATAAGTAAAAAAATATTTTTACCAACAATCCATATCCTAACATTAATTGTATAACTTGTTTATTTTTTATTAGGCAAAATGAAAATTAACAAAAAAAAACAGCTTTACGCAAATTTTATAAAGCAGTTACAGATAAAAAATAAAAATTAACAAAAAACCGGCCTTGTGAAGGCTCGAACCCAAGACCTACAGAAGCATGCTTGCACGCGCTAGCCAACTCGCCACCAGAGACATTCAGTGCTAATACGCGCTACACTTTATTTATCCGGCCTCCGTTCGCGGTCAGGCGAGGCTTTTGCCTTCGTCTAGGAGCCAGCGGTGTTGGGGATCCCCGGATCTCGTCGAGGTCGCGGGCTATGGTGGTTGGAGGTCCATCGGCACTGGCTGTTTGGATCCTCAGATGGGCGATGGAGGTAGGGAGACGAAGACCTTTCTTCTTCCTGGTACGATTTGCTGCTGCTGTTCTTCTCCTTCCTCTGCGCTGATGCTGGTGGGAGATCCTGCTTTGCCCGGGCGGATGGCCTGGCCGCGGTGCTGGACCGGTCGGATGACTCAAGTTCTCTTCCTTCCGGAAGGGACACTTTTTGCGGTACTCAAAGCCAAAGATGGCGACGGCTATTGCAGGTGTGTTGGATTGATGTCCATGCCCTCTCAGCGCTGGTGTCAAGAAAGGAGGAAGCAGCATGGCAATTGTACCGTGGTCGAAGATGGTGACCTTTTTGCGACTGGTTGCAGATCCTTCTGCTGCAGGGGTCTTCTCTCAAGATTCAGGGATGATGACACAGGGCTCCGGAGATCTTCTTGTGTTATGGTTGTCTTAGGGTACTCTAGGTGTTCATGATCCTTTGTTTTTGCGTTTAAGTGTGCTTGTAAGGGTCACCTACTCTGTACTGATTCGTGATTTGAATGAACAATTTCTAAAAAAAAAGAATCCGGGCTGGTGATGCGATGGACGCACGCGTAGATCGCACGTCTACTCTCTAGCTAGGTGGACGCAGAGCAAGACACACGTACATATTTTTAATCGTCGTTTTAGATAGATCATATTCATCGGGTGGGTAAAAGATACTCGCACCATCCACTTTCGGTTCATTCCTAGACGCATATCACTAGCAAAAGTGTGTATGTCTTAGAGCATCTCCAACGGCCGCGCTAAATAAACGCTGCGACGCAAATTTGCCCTTTTTAGCGCGTGCGTAGTCGGTAGAGGGGCTCTAGCGGACGCGTAATAAGCGCGCGGCATATAGAGTTGGACGCGCGGTCCGAATCGCCATCGCGCGCTGTGTATTTGGTGCGCCCGTTTCCGCGCGCAGCACACTCGAGCGATCGCGCCACACTCTCTCCGTCGTGCCACCTTCGCCCCGCACGCGCTGCCGCCGGCGAATTGACCCGATGGACGACGGCGCCGACACCGATCTACGCAACGATAGTGGAATTGACCGCTCCGATCGATCTCTTCGCTCCCGGTGATCGACAATCAACAAGGATTGTCAAAAGTGGGCGGCCGCACAAAAGGCGGTTGACAAGTTGAACCCAAGTGGCACTAATGATGAAGATAGGGTAAGTGCCATTTCATTCATGTTCATCATGCTTGTTGTTGGTGTTTGTAGTGCTAACTTGTTTTGTTTTCACGTAGTTAAATATTGCACAAAACTTGTTTAAAGGAGAGGAGAAGAGGACCAAGAAGGGAAAGATCAAGAAAGGAAGGCCATTTACCTTGCCTCATTGCTATGAAGCATTGAAGGATGATGGGAAATGGAAGAAGCATGATGATATGGATGATTTGGATTTGAGTAACAAACGCAAGCGAACAATTGATTTGGATGATGATGAGGAGGAGGTATCAAGTGATGACGGCAGGAGAAGCCCCACACCAAACTCGACCAAAATGACCGGATGGGACCAAGAAAGACGCAAAATAAAAGAAGAAGAGGAAAGGAGATGATGAGCTCAAAAATGCTATGGAAGCTATTGTGAAGGCAAGAAAAGAAGCCAACGAGGTGAGGAAGATGGCAAGGAACCAAGATGCCGCGGCCGAGGAGAGGAGGTTGGCGGCCGAGGAGAGGAGGGTGGCGGCTGAGGAGAGGAAGGTGACATTGGAGGAGAGGAAGGTGGACATGGAGGAGCGATCTAGATTGTTGGATTGGGAGAAGCACCTGTTCTTCTTGGACACATCTATCCTCAATGAGGCGCAAAAGGAGTATGTCAATCTTGCCCGTGAAGAAGTCTTGATCCAAAAAAGAGCCACAATTCGCGTCATGGGTGGCGGTGGCCTTGGCGGCATGGGTGGCGGTTTCCTTGGCGGCATGGGAGGCATGGGTGGCTTCAGAGCTACCATGGGCGACATCGGTGCCATGGGTGGCTTTGGAGCTACCATGAAGACCATGGGAGGCATGGGTGGCTTCGGAGCACCTTCGGGCGGCATGGCCGGCATGGGAGGCATGAGTTTTGCGTCTCTCATGGGAGGCATGGGTGCACCTCCGGGCGCCATGGGTGGAATGTCTTCCGGTGTGCCTCACATATCATCGCATGAAAATGCCGTTGAAGATCTTGCCAACACCTTCCGAGCTTCACGGGATGAGGATGCGGCGCGCGACAATGAAGAGGAGGAGGAAGAATCGTCTTCGGAGGAGTCGGATGAATCGGAGGAAGATGAGGATGAAGACGAGGACGAGGCTTGATTGTTGATGTGCCTTTCGTTTGTGTCATGAACTTGGTTTGCATTTTGAACTTGGTTGGATGATGTTGTGGCATGAATTTGAACTTGTGGGCATGAACTTTTAGTCTCAACTTGTTTGTGTGATTTAAATTATGCCATTTCTTTGTTTTGTGATGTTTGAAACTAATTTTGTGTCCAAAATGCAACATATGGCATGCGCCGGCTGCTCGCGTGCACTGCATTTTTGCGCGTTGCTGGAGCTACCTGTGCGCGCTACATTTTACCGCGGATGCTGGAGCCAGCGCTTCCCGCCGCGCCAAACCAGGCAATGGACGCGCTGCACACTGGTTTTTTACGCGCCGCGCGTTTGGTGGCTGTTGAAGATGATCTTAGCTCCTTAGTGTTGGTGCAGATGACAACACTGCATGCACACTAGCCAACCCACTTTACGAATCACGACGCAACCGTGCGGCCTGAAATTTGCATGCCTCGCTTGAGCGTGCCACGATCCTCTCTCATTTTTCATTTTTATCCCTAAGATTGATATGAACGTGTTTCTTTCCCGTGCTCTCCGCTCCCTAGAAGTTGTGTTTGTTCTGCACATGGATATATAGAATTAAAACTTTGATTATTGCACCATGCTATGCTAGTAAGGTTAGACGCAGTGGCTGAAAAGGATAATATCTGGCTAACATTTTCTAGTCTAGAGAAAGATGACACCTAGCTATAGTGGCGCATGCAGTGCTGTCACCGGCACTTGGCCACCGAAAACAGCACTTTTGCGGAAATAAGCTACTCCCTGATATCATCTTCAGAAAAAGCAAGCAAGCCACATAGAATACTGCATTATATCTTCAGTTAGAGCAGTGAATATGTGAAATCCTTTAGCTTCATTTATCTGCAGATATTTTGCTGAATTTGGAAGACACTCCCTCCGATTGGAATTAACTGTCGCTGAAATGAGTGTATCCAGACGGACGAGAGGTAGTACGATCCATTGATCGACATGGTCCTCCCTGTCACGATCTAAATCCACCTCAGAGTGGGAAATACACTTTGGTTCCTGGTTGTAGATGCACCCTATATGAGGATTGTTTTTAATAATTGAACAAAAAGTCAAAATAGTAAGAACTATTTTTAGAATAAACGTGACTTAATTTTGCACTAGTATATAAATTTTCGCGGAAAAAAACCAACGATGACTTCACAGCGAAAAAGACAAATTTTATTTGCTCTTATAAGTCACTATTCACACTATTTTGCCCAAAAATTTGTCTTTTTCAAAAGGAAGTCAAAGGAGGATTTTCTCTTTGTGGATTTTTTTCTCACGAGTACAATGTAAGGTCAAGTTTATTTCAAAAATATTTTCAGATTTTTTGACTTTTTATTAAATTACTAAAAAAATCATATAGGGTGTATATGTCCCCATAGACCAAACGTCCGCCTCCACCTCAGAGCGTACTATATCTTGTTGACACTTGACAGGAAGATTCCCAGTGTCATTGGGTGGATGGTGTAAACTGCAGCTGGCTTGAGCTCTATAGCATCGTTTGTACTAATGCATTTGTGTGGTGCTGATCATCTCATTTGTGGTTAATTTGTACACTGTGATTGGCTATGATGTGGTGAGTGACCGTCGTTTTCTCTCCCCGGTGGCAGTGGTGTGTGATTGCTGTCACATTTTGTTTGTTTTCAGGAGCGGCGGTGCCGTCCGATAGAACGATTCCACATCATTTAATTTTTTTTCGCACGCACGCATGTGTGGATTGCCTCTCTGACTGCAAATGAAAATATGTCTGAAAATGAAATGATAGCATCAGTTTCAGGGATAGGTGGATAAAAATGCAAGGACTGCCGGCCGGCCGAATAGTATGTTTAGCAGAGGTAATTGTTTGATTGATCGGTTGGTGGCCAACCGACAGCATGCAGATTTGTCAGAGGGTGTGGAGTTGAACAAATAGCGGTAGCCAGGGACCATCTTAGCTAGTATAGCAGCTGGATTAGCTAGCTAACCTTCATTGAGTAGTTCATGTTTGTAGCAGCACCCGGTCTAACTCTCCCAAAGTGACCGAGTACTACTTCCATTTAACATTTGCTTCTTTCAAACTTTCGTTTTTTGTTTTTTGCACATTCTTTTCCATTGAAAGATTGCTCACAACGTGCGATTGTGTGTGATATCGTAGCCAGGTAAGAATGAGAATGGGCCGGCAGAGCAGGTCTCTATAGGCCCCTCTATTCTGTTTAGAGATATGGAGCCGATCCAATGGCCTAGCAACAGGCGGTCTCATGTCCCACTGGACAACATGATACGAGTATACGGCTCATTTGAATGATAGATTTATACCAGACCAAACATAAGTTGCACCACAAGGACATCTTTCAAATAGCATCGTTTAGCAACCGATATGTTATAGCAAATTTGAATATCTAGAGTTTATTCATTCAGCGGAAAAGCGTATATCCAACTCCATTTCAATTCTAACGTGAACCCTTTAATGTCATGAGCTAGGATTTTTTCAGAGCAACAATAAGCACAAAATAACAACCTTGTCAAGGCATGTAGTGAGGACATACTAGAACCCTAGCCAACCAAATTTAGGTCGCCTTGACAGGCCGGTGGCCACTGGCTTAAAGGATATCAATTGCTTGCAGGATCTAATAGAACTAAAACTTCGTTTGGAGTCACGGGACTCCAGACAGATAAATGCTATTCTCGGAACATGGAAAGATCGGTATGCTACCAAAAACAGGAAAAATCAATTTTAAGCGTTTTCTCTTCTCTTGTTCGTTATCTGTAAAAGACCTTGTGGGAAACAAGCACGTGCAAAATAGCATTCTAGAGCCGCTTTTTTTTAGTTTGGAAAAAGAAATAAATAATGAAAGCATTCCATTACTACCAACCCACAGAAATACGGCCTCTCTGAGATATAAGGTTTATACGAAGTTGGACTAATTTGGAAACATTGGCCAATTTGCCCCGCCTCAGTCTTTATACGAAGCCAACGTGAAAGACTCATTATCCTTGAATATTTGGATCGGCCGATGTCACCATTTCCGGCCAATTTTATAGACAGCGGTAGTACGTGGTGTGTTTTTTTAGAACATAGTACAGACGTATGCGCTCATATATATACATGCATGCGTATACTTACCTCTATGAACACACACGCACACCCTATCTCTATGAACATCTCCGAGAGATTGAACCAGCATATCATCATGAGATTGACGAAGTCACCAAGCCATCTCGTAGTCGACGGAAATGTCTCCTCGCACTCAATGTGCATCGCCGAAAATCCTAAAATAAATCCAGGATAATGCGAGCACCAGAAGTTGAATCCTGGCGGGCTCCGCCTCCGCCGTACGTGGTGTGCTGGTTGGTTGGTTAGTGGAATTTTATACATGGAGATCCATCTCCAGCTCAAAAAAAAAAACTTGTTGGAAATGTCCATAAACATCAGAGAAAGACATAGGGCGGTCAGCGGCAACACGTGTGGCACGCAATGGAATGGTGGCCGATGGGATGTACCGCCCACTCTCCCACTACCCACTCACTGTTCGTCTGACGATGGCGACGGTGACGCCGGCGATCCATCCATGTATATCCGGGTGGACTGCTGAGACACCGGCGGAGACTTCAGACCGATTGCCTGTACGATCGACAAGCAGAAGCCTCCATGCATTTACGCGAAGAGACAAAGATGAGAGCTACGGCAGATCATATCCACCAGCGAAAAGGTAGCAGCAGTGGCTAGCCGCTTTGGGACTTTGGGTTCATTCCTAGCTAGGGACGTATCACCAGCAAAAGTGCCGTTTTCGGTGGCCAAGTGCTGGTGACAGCACTGTATGTTCCACTATAGCTAGATGTCATTTTCTCCAGACCAGAGAAAGCTAGCCAGATATTATCCTTTTCAGCCACTGCGTCTTGCCTTCCCAGCATAGCATGGTGCAACACTCAAAGTTTTGATTCTATATTATCCACGTGCAGAACAAACACAACTTTTAAGGGCATCTCCGATGCTGACTCTCAAAACGGACATACTATCCTGCGACGACGAGGAACCGCTTGCTAGAAATTTTGTTGTACCTGTATATGGTATAAGTAAAAAACCGTATATTGTCTAGAAGGTTCTAGGGTCCTTGGAGTTCTTGTAATCTCGGTTGACAGGCTTTTTAAGATAGATCCTAATCTCTGTATAGTTGGTAACTTGAGATCAATCTGAACAGCCTAACAACCGAATCCTCTTGTACCCTATGCAGAGGCATGCGCTTTAAGCCATCTTTTATGGTATTCAGAGCCAATTCCTGTTCCACATCTTCTCCGCCATGGCTAGCTCCAACTCCACCAACGTTGTGCCCACGCTCATCCCCATTGCTGACAAGCTTCACCACGGGAACATCCTGATATGGCGCGCCCAGACCATAGTCACCATATGTGGCACTCAGTTGGTCGTTTTTCTTCCCGAAGGTGTTGTCCTCTGTGCTCGCGGCGTCCTCGGTGTTAGACTTGTGGTTGTCAGACTTTACGTTGGTCTTGACTGCCTCTCTAGTTAGTTGATTTAGCTATGTCGTTTGCTTGTTCGGGCCAAGAACCCCTTATCTCTTCTTTCGCCGATTAAGGCATCCTGTTCACCCCATCTTGTGTTCGTGCATCTTCTACCAATGAAAGATACGTAAGCTTTGCGTATTTACGGAAAAATAAATTATGTTCCCATAGTCTAATGTTGTCCAATATTTTCAAAGATAACGAGAATTCCTTATGTTGCTATTTACAGTCTAAAAACACCAGCCCCATCCTCCGCGTCGTCTCCAAAGGCGACACGAGAGGATCCCAGATCTAGCATCGCCACTACTCTCCTCGTCCTCCCGCCTTCCCACGCTGTCGGGCTGAGCTTGGACGGCGAATGGCGGTCGCGGGATCCTCTACTTAATCGCGTCAGGATCCCTAGTGGGGGAGGCTCGTCCCATCCAATGGTGCGGTGCAGCGGCTTGGCTTCCTGGCAGGGCCTCCGGCGGGTAGTGACCGTGGTGTCTTTGTCGTTGGGGATCTGGAGCGGTGGCCCATTGGTCCTGCTCGGCGCATCGGGGTGGGGTGGCATCCTATCTCCGTCAGCTCTTCCCCATCCGAGATGGCTAAGCGCAGCCGATGGTGGCCGCCGCGTCGGTGCTGCAGCGGTGGGC
The DNA here is from genome assembly GCF_018294505.1 of Triticum aestivum. Taxonomy (NCBI): domain Eukaryota; kingdom Viridiplantae; phylum Streptophyta; class Magnoliopsida; order Poales; family Poaceae; genus Triticum; species Triticum aestivum. The sequence goes on from NC_057811.1 coordinate 486,659,986, forward strand.
GCTGGATATGGCCATTTTCGCTCGGTTTTGGCCTAACCCATCTGCAATGGCTGGTGATGAGGGGGCGGTGGCATTGCGTGACGATGGCGTGTTTGCCACAATGGAGGTGTGCGGACCAGTGGAGCGCTTTGCATGGGGGTGGTGGTTGTGTCTCTTCCAGGCGTAAACCTTGCCGACGTTTCATGGCCAGCGGCGGTGGCGACCGTGGGCATCACTATCCTTCTTCGTGGCGTCGCCGAGGAGATTTATGCTTCTTCAACTCTCGGGTCTAGATCTTCAGACGAAAGCCATGATCCTATTGTAGGTTTTGGTGGGCGGAGTCTCCAGCGTCTTATTCCCTCTTTGAGGCTCCATCTTTGAGATCTTGGTCCCCTTTGTGCTACGTGTAGGTTGGATGTGCACGACATCGTGCCCAACTGGCGGCGCGGTTGGTGTGCCGTTGCGGCTCATGTGGCAACGATGATGATGGCAAGTGGAGCAGGATCACGACATGTTCTTCGTCGTCAACCGTTTTGAACGTCCCTGAGCCTAAAATTGGGATTTTAAGCAATCCACTCCAAGATAGAGCAGAACGCTAGCGGTTGAACAACGCACTTACAGGTACCGTTAGTCAAACTTTTTACAACATTGAGTATGAATATCATCGTAGTTATCCGGATTGGAAATTTATAAATTACGGTTTGGTTTGTATTGAAGCTATTTATATAATACTATCTTCATTCCTAAATATAAGTCTTTTTAGATATTTCAATATGAACTATATACGAAGCAAAATGAGTGAAGCAATATAAACTATGTAATCCGTATTAAAATCTCTAAAAATATATAATTTTTTTTGTGGGAAAAAAGACATATATTTATAAATGGATGGAGTATCTTTGTATGTATTCTATGTATATTGATATTGCAGTATAGGACACTGGCCAAAAGTTAAACATCGTGCACAAAACGTTCCCTATCTGTATGACGGGTAGGGAGTAATTAGCTTGTTTGATGGATGGATCGATCTCACCAAACTGACGTATTGTTTACTGTACTTGCTAGTTGTACTACGATAGAGATGGGCTGGATCTCGTCTCGTGTGGATGATGATTGACTAGGAAGAGGGTGGAGAGGCAGCATGCAGCAACACGCGCGGCACGTGATGGAATAATGCCTGCCTTATGGGATGCACTGCCGTCTCCCCCACTGAAAACTGTCTGCCGGCGACGCTGTCAACCGAGATATATATATATGTGAACGCCGGCCGGATTCTTTGAAATCTACGCACCGGCAGAGACCGACGGGTCGCCTACGATACGGTCCACGAGAACCTTTGCATGCGTGCAAGCGATGGAAAGAAAAAAGGGCCAAACTCGACTGAGGAAAAGTTGTAGTGCCTAGATGGACCCATTTGGCTTCATTCCTTTGACACTCACGTACGTATGTACTCCTACCAAGTACCATCACCAAAGGTGGCAAAGTACATATATATGTTAGCGTGCGTGGGGTGTCGGTGGGTTGGTGCAGGAGACAACACTGCATGCCCACTGGCTACCTGATTTAGCAAGATGCATCATTGTTTTCCCGTTTAGGAAAAGGTGGCTAGCCACATGCTCCCTCCGTTCCATATGCGGTTCGTTAATGCTTCGATTTTTCGTTAAGCCTTCTTCACTGAAGTTGTGGATGGCTCGAGAACACGTACGTGATCTCAATGACAGTCGACAGCCGACTCAGCAGGAGGCCGGGTCAGCATGCAGCATGCATGCACGTGTGTGCCACGCAATGGAATAGTGTGCACTGCGGCTGCTCTCTCACTGAAACTATCGACGGCGACGCTGGCATCCGGTCATCCCACTAGTAGAAAAGGGGGCTTTTGTCCCGGTTGGTAAGGGCCTTTAGTCCCGGTTTTTGAACCGGGACTAAAGTGTCGTTACTAATGCCTCCCTCTTTAGTCCCGGTTCTTACATGAACCGGGACTAAAGGCCGTCCACGTGGACGCAGCCTGGAGCTCCACCTTTAGTCCCGGTTGGTGTTACCAACCGGGACTAAAGGAAATTTTATGATATTTTTTTTGAAATTTTTGATTTTTTTTAAAAAAAATTGATTTTCAAATTTCTGAATTATTTTAACCTCTAATCTCTAATCACCACCCCTCATCACTGCTCAATTTATCCTCTAATCTCTAATCACCCCTCATCATTTCAAATCATCTAACTTCCCGGATGATCACCCATCCTCTCACTACTCCAGCCTGAGCACGCTTAACTTCCGGGTTCTACTCTCCCTCGTTTCCAAGTCTGCACTTGTTGTTTTCCTGACAATAGTAAGATGTCAATTCTATTAACCCTCAGGAATTTAGCTTGAGCATGAAGTGACACATTTCACTGTTTGAGTTTGAAACTATTGTTTTAAAAAACAATAATTATTTAGTAACACTAATATTTCTGGAATAATTAGTTTGACCATTGTTTGACCATAGTTTGACCACAGTTTGACCACAGTTTGACCAAATTTGACCAAAATTCAAAAAACTGAAATAATTATTTAGTAACACTAATATTCTAGAATAATTAGTTTGACCATTGTTTGACCACAGTTTGACCACAATTTGAAATTTTTTGAATTTTTTTGCCTCTCCAGATCTTAAAAGCCCCGTATCTTTTTTTCTGTTAGGTTTCTGAGGATTTTGAAAATGGTTAACGGGGTTCCCCCGATTAAATTCGGATGTAACTTTTCGAGTAGATGATTTTTCATATAAAAAACTTTTTCATCCGAATTCGTATGCAAAAGTTATGCCCATTTTAAGAAATTCCAGAGAGATTTTGCAAATAAAGTCGAAATTCATATTTGTTAATTTTCCCAACAACTAGACCACATATCACATGGGAAACTTATTTTATTTTATTTTTTGACGTTTCCATCATTTTCTTTTGTTTTTTCTAAAACTGAAAAGGCGGTCCACCGGGGGGGTAGAGTTTGAAAATGGGCCCTTTAGTACCGGTTCATGCATGAACCGGTACTAATGCCTCAAAGCCCATTAGTACTGGTTGGTGGCTCGAACCGGTACTAAAGGTTAGACCTTTAGTTCCGGTTGGTGCCACCAACCGGTACTAATGGCATCGCACCCTTTAGTCCCGGTTCGTGACACCAACCGGGACTAATGCCTTAGCCGCACGAACCGGGACCAATACTCACATTAGTCCCGGTTCGTGACTGAACCGGGACTAATGTAAAAATTGCCCTGTGACGAAAGCCCTGTTTTGTACTAGTGTCCGGACGCCGGCCGGGGAAGCCGCATATTTTCCCAGTTGCATTTGACCCGCCAGCGTATGGGTTTTTGCTTTTCTTTTTCGAACACTCATATGAGTTTGCTTAAAAGGTGTACCACGATCGATGAGAACCTTCCATGCATGCATGGGAAATAAATAAATAAAAAGGAGCCACGTATCATCATGCAGATCAGTCGACTTAGAAAAGGGTGTAGCACTGCTAGCTAGCCCTGTTGGGTTAGTTTCTTGACACGTATACTATCGGCAAAAGCGTTCCACTTTTGCCGTTTTCGGTGCTCCACTCCACTCTTGCATATCGGCAGTTGTGGGTAGGTGTAGGTGACTAGCGCAACCACCATGGATCGGATATCATCTTTTCCTAGAGAAAGCAAGCCAGATATTGTCCTTCTCGCCACCATCACGCAAGGTAACTAAACATGGCAATGTCCTTCAGAGGGCTGTGTGCATTATTTATCATTCAATAATGCCCTCCTTAGCCTACCAAAAATTAATTCGTTGTTTTGGTTACTGATAAGATTTCTAAAAATGCAAATTAGGATCGACAATTCCTTTTGTTACGGTACGTATACTTATAAGATCCCAACGAAATCACACGTTGTGAAATTTGCTTTCATTTCTGAGAAGTTTCACAAATAAGATTTCAATTGATTGTTTTGCAAAGATATTTACACTAGAAGCTTTAAAAAGATGTAAAGAGGAAGGGCCATGCATGTAAAGTATCTGAATGGCACGCGCCTATGTGCACTAGTTTCATGTCGTGTGTGCTACAAGATACGTCATGCAACGTACAACGGTACGAACGATCAAGACAAATCTAAGCATATGTGCTTGTTCCATTTGTCTCCGAAAGTGTCACGGATAGCGTCTTCTCTGTATAAAAAGCAAAATAGATATTCTCCTTTAGTTTGTAGATATTGCCCTAGTACCCCCCCCCCCCCCCCCCCAATTGGGCCAACTTGGCTCCTAAAGTATGTGAGATCAATGCCTTTTGCACATCCATTTCAACATACCGCATTTGATTTGATTGATTAATTCATGTGCTGGCACTACTCCGAGTAAACAAGAAATCAAAACCTTAATGAAGATGTGAAGTGCATATCAAGATAACATAGGAATATGTCAGTTGTTTACGCATGCCTTATTACAAGCACTTTGTTTATGTATCCTTGTCTCGGTTTTTGTTGCTTAGGTGCGTCACATATATTCCTTCCCTCCTACGCAATTCCTTTGCCATTTAAATGTAGTAGCTCAACAATTAATTAAACCCATAATCAATTTATTCATTACTTAACCAGATATTGTATATAAACAATTTGCAAAGAGTCGTGCTATGCGAACGACAAAACGGCACACGATACCTTCATGACGATAAAACCCAGTCGGTCATGCGTAGGATTGAAAGGGCACCGATTGCTGGATTTGCTAGTCGTGCAAAAATTGTGCATTAAAGTGTCATGTGTGGAGCAGTTTCGTTTTGCAAAAGATATTGTTTGAACTAACCAACAAATGGCAACTGCTCAACTGATAAATTTAACCATCGATTAAGAATTTCATTGTCGAGATTGATAGTTATCAGTCCGTGACTAAGCAATAACTATAGTATGAAAACTTAAATCGCATCCTTATTATGCTTTGTAAGGCAACATCCAGGACATACTCTAGGGCGGCATGCATTTAAATCATATCCTTAGTTAGCAAAAGTGGGGACCACTTCTGCCGTCCCATTTTTGTTGTTCTTGGCCCATGTCAAACATGCGTATGATCACTACGTGTTGGTGCAGGCGACATCACTGCATACGCACTAGCTACTTGATTAAGCAAGTTATAATATGTTCCAGCCCCACGCATATATAGGGAAAGGTAGCCATCATGGCAGAGATCCTCAAAAGGGCATTTTGTGTTGCTACAGTGTGCTCGTATGATCCAAGCAAAATCGCCATTCATGAATATTGCTACGTCTTCCCAAAAAGTTTCACACTTATGATTTCGATTTATCGAATGTTTTGCAAAAGAAATTATAATCAGCTTTAAAGGAAATGAAGAGAAAATCCTACATGCCTCCCCGGATGACGTGTGCACGTAGGAATATGTGCACCAACTATGTGTTAACTGTGTTGCAAGATGCCCCATGAAACAAACAAGGGTATGATCGATCGAGGCAAACCCAAGCATATGTGCCTCTTCTATTTGTTTCTCTGAAAGTGCAGCGGATAACATAGTTTAGTCAAGAGAAGATATTCTTCTTTCATTTTCGAATGATGCCCTACTCACTAAACAATTTTAGATAGGTAGACATGTATTATTCTCCACATGGGAAACTTGACCAGTAAAGTATATGAGATCGATGCTTTGCATCTTCCTTTCCCAACAAGTCGTATTTGATTTGATTGATTAACCATGTAATGCCAGCACTCCAAGTAAGCAACAAACCTTAATTAATATGTGAAGCACTATCAAGATAACCAAGGAATATTTCAGTTGTTTATGTGTGTCTTATTCGATCCACTTTATTTATGTAGACTTGTTTCATTTTTGGTTGCTTGTTGCTTCATAGATTTTCCGACCCTCGTAGCCAATTCCTTTTCCCTATAACCTTAGTAGTTCAATAGTTAATTAAACCCATTTATTCATCCAATCGTTAGTTAACCAACCAAGTAATAATTTTTTGATGCATTTAATATATCAAACTACCAATTTATTTCATCCAATCATCAACTAATTAAATCCATTAATTAACCCATTAAACATAGTACAAAAGATATTATTTCCAATAACAAGCAAATGCCAGCTGCCCAACTGATAAATTTAACCATCGATTAGGATTGTCGTTGTCAAGATGGGTAGTATAGTCTATGACTAAGCGATTACTACTGTAGTATAGAAAATTTAAATAAAATCATTATTATGCTTTGTACAAGCAACATCGATGACATAGTTTAGTGTGGCATGCATTTTTTTTCTTAATTCTCATCACGTACGATAGTGCTAGCAGTTGGATATTGCTAAATTGATGAATTATGAGAAAGAAGCTTTGATCGTTTTGAACTTTTTCCATCTCACAACCAATGTTTGGAATGAAATATTAATCAAATTAATATTGTATCCAGCACACAGTTTTGAAATTTTATGTTTTCAATCACACTCTAGCCTAACAAGATTATGAAGTGTTCTAGAGAAATTTACATACACATCCTTTGTGGTCCACTAAATCTGAATATTCATAATGTAGTAAACAATCAAAGATCACAAACTTCTCAAATTAATTTCTACATGATTTCAATGGGTAAATATAAATAGTAAAAAAAATAACTATTGGTAGTACATGTACTGAACCATTTCAAGCTAGATGGTTGGAAGATTGTTATCACTATGGAATCTAGGATTTGAAGCATATACTCCTACAAACAAAATATCTTCACCCGATGTATGTTGTTGTCATCGAGATAACTTCCTTTTTCTTAGGTTGAACCCCCGGCCTCTGCATCATTGTGTTACACACGGCCATTGTTATTAATTATTAATCAGAGTACACAACAACGGCACTTATAGCGGAACCATTACAAGAAAACAGGGCCGGCTCTGGCCCTAGGCGAACATGGGCGACGCCCAAGGGCCCATGTTTGGGGGGGGGGGGCATCACCACATATGTGTATGTATACCTCCTGCTTTTATACGGGCTGAAAAAAGGTTTGTGCTAAAGGGCCCAGCGGAAAAGGCCCCTGATCGGGAGAGGAAAAGGTACAGTATCGATCGACCAGGCACGCGGACGTCTCGCCTCCTGGTTCGCTTGTCTGTTCGACTTCGACGCCTCGCCTCGGCCGCCTGCCTGCGTCGCTGCGCGGTTGCGCCTCCGGCCCTGACCCTCGAGATCCTGCAGTGGAGATCGCCCAGGCCGTGAATCCGTCTCCCTAATCGCCCATTCACCCTGCTCTGCTTTGCTCAAGGAGACAAGGAGTCAAGGTAATCTGAAGTTTTGAACACTGCGTACATACATATTTGACTAGTGCCCTAGTCCTCTTAGATCAGCTGATCTGATTATTCTTTAAAATCTTAGGTGTTACAATGCCACCAAGACAAAAGTCCGGTGCCGAGAAAAGAAAAGAAAAAAAACGAGAGAATCAACTCATTGAAAAACAAAGAGGTTCTTTAAATATGTTCTTTCCAGTGGTAACTAGTGTTGATAATCAAAGGCAAGAATCTGAACCGGGACAAGATGATGATCATAATTCAAATGATGATCCTGAAGTCAACGAACATTCCTTGGATGACAGTAAGTAACTAACTAGCGTCGATTTTTGTAGAAGTGAGTAAGTAAGTGACAACATATTGTTGTATTTAAATGCAGATATTGATGCTGATGTTAATGAGGACAACACGGGAAAGGAAAATTCGCAGCCTTCACCTGATGCTCGGAATGGTGATGAACAAGATGATTCTCTTTTATCTATATATGATCCTAGGACATGGGATAATCTTGATAATCGGAAAAGGGACATTTTAATTGAAAAGGGGCCGGTGAGAGAATTGGGCTTGGAGTTCCCTGCCCGCCCTGATGATGTCGAAGGTAGACGTTTTTCATATGCTTACTATTCCAGAAAATTAGCTAATAAAGAGGTTATGGACAGAAAGTGGTTGGTTTACTCTAAAGAGTTGGACAAAGTTTTTTGTTTTGCCTGCAAGTTGTTCAAATCAAACCAGAGCAGGTCTTTGCTAGCGTCTGATGGATTAAGGGACTGGAAGCGTCTCAGTGGAAGACTCCAAGAACATGAGAGCAGTGTTGAGCATTTAACAAACATGAACACATGGAATGATCTAAGGTTGAGGTTAAGCAAAAATCAAACAAGTGATGAGGACATGCAGCGGGAGATTGCAAAGGAAAAGGAGCGGTGGAGACAAGTTTTGCTAAGAATAATTTCTGCAGTGAAGTTTCTTGCAAAACGTAATTTGGCATTTCGAGGAACAAAGGGGAAGTTGTATGAAGATAATAATGGTAATTTTTTGGGCACGGTTGAAATGATTGCTGAATTCGATCATGTGATGCAAGAACATATTAGGCGCATTCAAAGTAATGAAATACATCATCATTATCTTGGCCACACTATTCAGAATGAGTTGATTTCTCTCCTTGCTGATGCCGTGAAAAAGGTTATCTTACGCACCATCAAGGATGCCAAGTATTTCTCTGTTATATTGGACTGTACCCCGGATGTGAGCCATGAAGAGCAAATGACGCTAATTGTGCGTTGTGTCAATATGTCAAGTAACATTCCGAGAGTGGAGGAGTTTTTCCTAGAGTTCTTAAAGGTTGGTGACACATCAGGATTGGGTCTTTTTAATGTACTGATGGATACATTGGATTCTTTTGATTTGAATGTCGCCGATGTGAGAGGGCAAGGTTATGACAATGGCTCCAACATGAAGGGAAAAAATCAAGGTGTTCAGACTCGATTGCTCAAAGTTAACCCCAAAGCATTATACATGCCATGTGCATGTCATAGTTTGAATCTCACTCTTTGCGACATGGCGAAATCTTGCGAACAAGCTATTTCATTTTTTGGCATTATACAACGTATATACGTATTGTTTGCACGTTCTACTAAAAGGTGGAAGATTTTGCTTGATAATGTTCCAAATCTGACTCTCAAACCTTTATCTAATACTCGTTGGGAGAGTAGAATAAAGAGTGTGCAACCTATAAGGTACCAAACTCAGCAAGTAAGATCAGCTTTGAAGGAACTAGAGAAGTCTTCTACTGATGATCCAGCTGCAGTAAGTGATGCTCAATCTTTGTTCAGTGCACTTGGGAAATTTGAGACTTTGGTTGGTATGGTTATTTGGCATGATATTTTATTTTCTGTCAATATGGTGAGCAAAAAGTTACAGGAAAAAATTGTGTGCATCGATGCTACTCTCAAACACATTGAAGGGGTCATTTCATATTTTGAGAAGTATAGAGATGAAGGCTTCTATTCTAGTATTGAGAGTGCCAAACTCATTGCAGCGAATATGGACATAGAGCCAAAATTTCGTACAAAACGTCAAAGTAAAAGGAAGAGGCATTTTGATGAAATCAATGATGTAGATGAAGATCCACAACTGTCAGCTATTGAATCCTTCAGAGTTACTTACTTTCTTGTCATTGTTGACACTGCAATTGCTTCATTGAATAGTCGATTTGAGTAGCTGAAGGCATTTGAAAAGGTGTTTGGTTTCTTATTCAACTCAAATAAGTTGAAGTCATTGGACGATAGTAATCTACGAAAATCTTGCACTATTTTTGCACAAACTTTTACTCATGAAAAGTCACATGATGTTGACCTTGATGATTTTTTCTCTGAGTTAAAAGTGTTGAAGGTAACTTTGCCAGATGATTTGATGTCAGCACCTGAGATTCTTCAATTTGTTACAGCTGTCGGTTGCTATCCAAATGTGTCAGTTGCTTATCGGATCCTCTTGACTATACCGGTGACTGTAGCCTCAGCTGAAAGAAGTTTCTCTAAGCTGAAACTACTGAAAAATTGTTTGAGGTCAACTATGTTACAAGAGAGATTGAATGGCTTCGCTACATGTTGTATTGAGAAGGATATCTTGGACAGAATTGATCTTGATACTCTCATCAATGATTTTGCATCTCGAAATGCTCGAAGAAGTTTTTTTGTGAAAAACTGATGTATTATTGTCGATGAACTCAAGTACTTGGTTCTTATTTGAGGTAATCAAACTAGCAGCGAAAAGTATTTGTTATATTTTGCTACTCTTTTATTCCTTCTGCCATGATATGACATAACTTAAGCGCTTATCAGTTACTTATAGACGTCTCTAAATAAGAATGTGTGGTTAGATGTAAACTTTAATATTTTGCGCCTATATATCTATAGATGTGTACATATATTATCAGTGTAGGGGCCTATTTTTAACTTCGCCCTAGGGCCCCGCAAAATATAGAGCCGGCCATGCAAGAAAATTGAATAAAACACCTACGACTAAGTCAACTTCTTTCGCATCAACGTCTTCAAGGAGGGGCACACGCCCTCACGCCATCGTTGCCACGTCCGACATAGATAGATGAATAAATCACAAAATTGTCCAATTCCAATTTCCAATGGAGTGGGTGGTGATGTTTGTCGACGCCTACGCGGCTAGACACCCTGAAATCCTTTTTTGTGGCCGGAATTACCTAAAAAGCAATATGTATTGACTTAATCTTGCTGGATATATACTTATTTAATCTCTACATGATGAAATAAGACTTTTCTACTATGTGCAAGCCAAATTAATCTCATCCTTGGACAGTTGCCAAAATATCTGGAAGCCTTTTGCATGAAGAAAAGACACATGTGTGCATGCATAAGATATTTATCCATCGATGATAGCCTTAATCGCTGGACCATGTCCTAATCATGTACTAGCATTAGTGGCATTGTTAACCTGATCGTAAACCCTATCTAAGCCTTAATCTAATCCCTCTGTTGGCCAATGATATGATGCCGACCCTTGCTTGGGATATGAATTAATGTGTTGGCTCTTGCACTACGTCCACTAGCATGTGGGCCCCATTGTTCTGATCTTTTCGTTGAAAGAGGTGTTTTGACTCATGATGGGTTGAGCCAAGTTGACCCACTGAATGCCAATAAGATGCATCGAACGGGATAAACAAAGTCAAGATATGTGTAACACTAGAAGCAAGCCAGTAGTCAAACAACAACGTGCACGTACCTAGTACCTAGTCAAGGTGTGTGTATCTTCACAGAATGGAAAATTCATCGGTGAGTAGTATCATAGATGGTCCCGTGTTAGTTTTCATGCCGCAATATGATTTACCATTGTAGCTAGGCTGCAAAAAAAAACTGGCATGCCAACGCTATTTTCTCAAATTTATTTCATTTATCTTGCCAACATTGATTAAACAGGGACAACCAAAGTATTTGCTAGCCAAAGTTTCGATGGGTTGGTTTATACTCAAAATAAAATACTGATTAACCTTGCAAGAATATAGACGGGCTTGGGCCTACATACCTTGTCTCCGGCCACCATGTTTTCTCCGAAGGGTGAAGGCGGGGCGTCTCCCAAGATAAACAAATAAAATATTAGTTCATGTAGATCTAGGCAGGAGCTAGTTAGCAAATACTATTACAGCAAATCTGGGTTCATCTGAATCAGTGGCCGTAGAGTTCACCGCCAGTTAATTGATAACAGTAAAGTCCCTCCCGCAAAAAAAAACAAAAAAAAAAACAGTAAAGCCCCAATCCCATCATCTACTAGCTAATTAGGTTCTGGTCCTGAGGAAACTATCCAGCTAGCTGCTGATGATTGTAATTCTATGAGTTGAGTAATACAAGTTATTCACCCGCAAAAAAAAAGATTACTCCAGTTCGCATGAAAACTGCAAAAATTCAGGGCAACCATTGATCGATCGAAGACACTGCACGGATGACGTATGATCAATCGGTCGATAACAACCTTTCATACCATGTACAGGTTGATTGCTTGTTGACACTAGTCCTGGCCATCTCCGGCCCGGCCATGTCGGCCCACCCAGGCCCGGTCCTAAAATCCAGGGCCTAGGCCCGATGGGCTTGCCCGTGGGCCAGGCTTGGGCCTGAGTTTTGAGCCCACCAGCAGGGCCTAGACGGGCTTGGGCTTGGCATATTGGCATTTTAAGGAAGAGGCCCAGCCCGCGGCCCTAAGCACTAAGGGCTTTTCAGGGCTTTTTACCAGATGGGCCGGGCTTGGGCTTGAAAAGTAGGCCCGATGGGAGGGCCTGGGCCTCAGTTTTCTGCCGTGGGCTTTTTTAGGCCCGGCCCAAGCCCGGCCCATGGCCAGGTATAGTTGACACATACTTAAGTACCATCAGCAAAAGTGCTCTATGTACGTACTCCTGCCGTTTAATTTCCATCGGTGTAGGTTACACTACCGCATGTGCACTTGCTACCTATCATCTTTTTCGATCTAGTTAGGGAAAGTTATCAGCCAGATCGATATTCTTTTCCGGCACTATCATGTTACTACTCCATCCAATTCCACAACAAGTGAATCTTTAAAAAAATGCTGTAGTTTTGACATGTCGTTTCTACCGCGGTATATGCATATGAAATTCTTGAAAATGGCAAGGTTTTAAAATTTTGACCGGGGATATCTCAATAGTGCCACTTATTTATAGACGGAAGGAAGAACATTATAGCAATCTCCACTACTATAGAAGGGCGAGTTTAATGGATCCAAATAATCTCCACCATCGAGAGCCCTTGATCTAACGTTCAATATCGCTCTACTGATGTATGATGTGCTCAAAACATTTAGCGCCTAGTGCTTCACAATTACTGGACCATTACTGCCGTAATTACTACCTAGCAGCATTTGGATTAATTTCTTGACACGTATGTACCATTAGCAAAAGTGTTCCCTCCACTTTAGAGGTGTTCATTGGTGGCAATATCAGTATGCCAGTGTAGTTGTCTAGGTTGGTGCAAGTGACAGCACTATATGCGCACTAGCTACCAGATTAAGCAAGATATCATCCTTTTTCGGTTTTCCCTTCTAGGAAAAGGTAGCTAGCGAGATATTGTAGCATGTGCCCTTTCCACCAAATAGCCAAACATGGAGGTGATCCTGAAAAGGGATGTGCATGCCTTATATTTTTTTTTTACTAAAATGTACTTACTCCTTGGTCCCTCAAAGTTCAATTCTTCGTTTTATCGTTGACATGATCCTCCAAACATAACTTTGGTCAACAAATCGTGTTGCTATAATATACTAACATGTTCTTTTTGTGGAAACTGTACATGATATTCACGAATGTAGTACTTTCTTTTCCAAAAAGTTTCACATGTACGATTTAAATCAATTGTTATGCAAAAGTACTCATGATCAATTTGTTTAAAAAGTGAAGAGAAAAAAGGTTGTGTGCTTACGTGGATGGTGTGCACACCTTGGAATATGTGCTCCATCTACGTGTTGTGTCTGCTGCAAGATGCCCCATGAAACGGACAAGGGTACAATCGATCGAGGCAAACCTGCGCATATGTGCCTCTTCCATTTCTTTCTCCGAAAGTGCAGTGGATAGCGTCTTTTCAATATGAAATACAAAAAATACACTCTCCTCTCGTTTCTAAACACTTTCCTATATAGTTATAGGTCTGAATTATTCTCGAGACGGGGCAACTGGCCCATAAAAGTATATGAGATCGAGGCTTTTGCACTTCCCTTCCCAACAAATCACATTGATTGATCCCGGTGGCGCCGCCACCCTAATTAAACAACAGATCAAAATCTTTTTTTTAGAATCAGCAGATCAAAATCTTAATTAGGATGCCAAGCAGATAACAAGGTATCAAATGAATATTTTAATATGACACCTTTTTTGGATCAAAAGACCTCCAGTTCCATTTCCTTGAAATGAGGAGTTTCTCAACTATACAAGGATTAATGATTGCATGGCCAGAAACAGCACGGACAAAAACTGGGTTAATCCCTCACAAATTAGTGACCACATACAAAGATTGATCATTATACGGGCCAGAGTTATGCATTTGCCAAACCATCTGATCAGGCCACAGATAAGTTATCAAAACCTTAATAAAACAATAATTATACATTCTAATCATGAATATCTTAGACATGCTAGAAGCCAAGCAAAACTAAATCATGGGCGTTCTAATAGGTGAGTTGAGTTCATTGGGTTTTTCACCTATGCCAATGATCGCAAAAAGGGTGTAATTAATAATGTTATTTCAACGCTTTGTCTCGTCGTTGCACCGTACTTTCACGACTTAATTTGAGGGCATGTTTCGATTGACATCCATAGTGTGCCACGCTTCTCTACTTAGATTGTCATAATCACATACCTCGCTTGTTATAGACTGAATTGCTATCCAATTTTGCCACAAATGTGATTACCAATTTGATCATCACAGAAACTGTGGCATGCTACCCTTATTATGACACAAAAGTGTAACAAAACGTGGAGGGCGACCAAATATGCCCTTAATAATTGAAAGGACAGGTAGAGATGGCTTGGAAGCATGATCTCAATGACAATCGACCATCGATCCACAGAACACGCGCGCGGGCTGGGTCAGCACGCAGCATTAGTGGCAGTGCATCACGTGTGCCGCGCGATCGAATAGTGCGCGCCCTGATGATAGGATGTACAGCCCTCTCCCACTGAAACTGTCGACGGTGACGCTGGCAAAATATATATCCGGCCGGGCGTCCGGGCTGGCACCATGAACCGACGGACGCGTGGATCGCACGTGTACCTATGGCCGTACGCCGGCCGGGCAAGCCGCGCATTTTCCCGGTTGCATTTTCTGGATCATGCATGCTTACCAGTGTGTGGGCTGCTGCAGACGACACCACTGCATGCGCGCTAGCTGAGCTACCATGGATATCACATTTTTTTTTCCTGGAAAAAGCAATCCAAATATTATGCTTTCCGCTACTATCACGCAGCGTAACCAAACATGGCAATGATCTTCAAATGGTTGTGTACGTGCATTTTTTTTTTTGCTACTAAATACACTCCTTGGTTTCCAAAGCTTACTCCGTTGTTGTTTCGATCGTTGATAGTATGATCTTCAAAGCGCAACTTTTTTAAAACAAATTTTGCTGTTACAGTATAGGTATATACATTTCTAAGACGCGGACAAAATCACACGCCATGAAAGGTACTTTTCCAAGAAGTTTCACACGAAAGATTTAAGTCAACTGATTTGCAAAAGATATTTACAATTGAAGCTTCAAAAAGAACTGAATACTGAACAGATAGAGACCACTTATGTAAAGTACTAGTGGATGGCGCACGCCTGGAATATGTGCACCAGCTACGTGTTAAGTGTGCTGGAGGATGCCCCATGAGACAGACAAGGGTATGATCGATCAAGACAAACCTAAGCATATGTGTGCTTCTTTCATTTCTTTCTTCAAAAGTGCAGCGAATAGCGTCTTCTCGGTATGAAAAGCAAAAAAGATATTCTCCTTTTGTTTGTAAATATTGCCCTACTGCCATACACAACTTTAGATAGGTAGACATGTATTATTCTTCGAAAATGGGACAACTTGACCCGTAAAATGTATGAGATCGATGCCTCTTGCATCTCCCTTTCCTAACTAATCGTATTTTATTTGATTGATTGACAGGCGATGATGCCGCCGCTCCAAGAAAGCAACAACAATTCAAAATATTAATTAAGATTCCAAGTACATTGCAAGATAACAAAGGAATATTTGAGTTATCTGTGCTCCAAGCACTTTGTTTTATGTATACTTGTTTCCAGTTTGTTGCTCACATGCGTCACGTATATTCCTTTCTCCTACTCAATTCCTCTAGCCTTAACATACAATTAAAAAAATTAATTAATCCCTTTATCCTACTCAATTCCTTTGGCCATAAGATACGGTTAAATAATTAATTAATTTGTGTCTCCTAGTCAATTCCTCTAGCCTTTAGATACAGTTAAATAACTAATTAAATCATTAAGTTTCTAGCCATTTCATGATTGTATATATGTATGTTTGCACTAATTAGTTGTTCAACAAGAGGTGGATGGACAACCGAGGAAGTTAGTTTAACTGTTCATATAGTAACATCGTCGTAGCGGCGGGTTGCTATAGTTCGTAACTAACTAAGCAATTACTTTAGTAGTATCGGAAAATTAAAATCGTCTCATTATTCTGCTACTAAAGTAACATACATATACGTACAATTCCGTGGTATGTATTTTTTTTCTTAGTTATCATCATGTATGGTTGTGCTAGCAAGTTGACAAATTTACACAAATTTTGGGCGTCCGAGAGGAATATTCATAAGACGGTAAGTAGACAAACTTCAAATTAATATATACATGACTTTTAATGCACTGATTGAATTAAATATTAAAAGATACACCTATAACCAATGGTAATAAAACTAGTGAACCAACATGTCAATCTAGATGGCTGGAATTGTTTCCACGATGGAATCTATTGGGGGTCCGAAGCATATACTAACACTAGCAAAAATATCTTCACCCAGTGTCCGTTGTTGTCCATACTCTACAATATTTTATAAGTCTAAGAAGAGTCGCTAAGATGCGAGTACGATTTTAAATTTCGCGTCGTCATTGTTTTACCCCTTAATGACTATGCACAACTAATTTAGTGCAGAGTAGTTAAGAAGAACATACGGACCAACACGAGTCATCAAGAGACACATGAAGAACCGGTCCAATTGTCTAAATTCCTTCAAGATGGGTAGTTATGCATGAGCGATGATGACTGATACATAAGCGCCATAAAATGCTTGCTCCTGATCTTTTTTATTCTTCTTCTACATAACTCTCGTAAGCAATATGCAAATCATTAATATTGCTTGTTGATGAATCATAAGCTTTCTTAATCGGGTTGGCGCGGTGTGCCATGATTTTGGTACTATGTGCAATCCAAATTAATTTCCTACTTCGACAAGGGAGAGAAGATACTTATGTGTGCATGCATGAGACCATATCCTAATCATGTGGTATTAATGGCGTTGTTAACTTCATCCTAAACCCTAACCTTAATTTAACCAGCCAATCCCTCTGTTGGCCAAATATATGATGTTGACCTTTGTTTGGAATACCAATTATCTTGTTATCTCTTGTGCTACGTCCACTGGCATGTGGGCCCCATGATTCTAATCTTTTCGTTGAAAGAGGAGTTTTGACTCTTGATGGGGTGTGGCAAGTTGATGACCCAATAGGATGCATCGAACGAGATAAAAAAAGTGAGATATGCATAGTATATTAGAAACGGGCTAGTTGTCAAACAACAAGATGTGCGTACCTAGTCATAGATGCGTGTATCTCCGCACAAAGGAAAATTGTTTGGGGTGGGGGTGGGGGGTATTATCACAGATTGTCTCGTATTAGTTTTTAGGCCGCGATATGATTTACTCTTGTAGCTAGGTTGCCAAATTTTTGGCAATGCCAATGCTCTTTTTTCAATTTTAGTCCATTTTTCTTACGAACATTGGTTAATCATGGGCAGCCATTAACCAAAAAATTGCTAGCCAAAGTTTTAAAGCTTTATAGTAAAAACTTTATAAGCAGGGCTCTCTCTATGTTGAAAACAACAACTTGTAAGGTTCGA
Source organism: Triticum aestivum (assembly GCF_018294505.1). NCBI lineage: Eukaryota > Viridiplantae > Streptophyta > Magnoliopsida > Poales > Poaceae > Triticum > Triticum aestivum. The sequence goes on from NC_057811.1 coordinate 486,677,364, forward strand.
GGGAGTATAAGAAAACACCAACACCTACCCATGATTCCAAAAGGTGCAAAAGAGAAATCTTGTATGGTGTGAGCGCTTCGGCATATGTTCACCAGCTACGTGTCATGTATGCTGCAAAATGCCCACGAAAAGGACAAAGTATGACCAATCGAAGCAGATCCAAAGAGTATTATCTCTTCCATTCTTTTTCTCCGAAAGTGCAACAGATAGTGACTTTTCTGTATAAAAAATAAAATAAAATCTTCTTCTTTCCTAAGTCCTGCCATACTTAACTTTAGATAGATATATATTTTTTGTGTGGAGCAACTTGACCCGTAAAGTATATGAGATCGATGCCTTTTGATTACTCACATTTGATTAATCCAGGTGTTGCCACCACTCCAATATAAGCAACAAATCAGGACGTTAATTAACTCGGCAATCGAAGTGCAGAATTGATGCGATGTAATTACAGATTGATGAATGTTTAACTCTGAAAAGAGATCGACGAACATAATTTATTTTGGTTGATTAGTTCCTTTTTTTTGCAAGGATGGTTGATTAGTTCCTTACACTTGTTTCGGTTTTGTTACCTGTGTACGTTTGCATATGTATTCATTTTCTCCTGCTCAATCCTTTGGTAAATTAGATGTATTTTAAGTAACCATGAACTACCACAAGTTGGTCTAATCTGTTAGGTAGCTAACCAGCAACGAATGCAAATTTCTTGTTGGTAGCTAACCAGGCTCACCGTTTGGTGTTTACCATCCAAGTGCCATCTGTGGTTCCTAGCTAATGTTAATTGTACGCCATTGTGCACAGTGCACACATCTGCAAAAACAAAAAATTGTTTGGCCTAATTTAAATCTTGGTTGGTAGCGCACAAGTGGCAGGATGGCCGACGGAGAAATTAGCAGCCATTGATTGGAATATCGCGGTCGCCATGCACCAGTAACCAGATAACTACTTATTCTAATTTAATATTTCCTCCGCCCCATAATATAAGATTGCAAAACGATATTATATTATGAGACAGAGGGGGTAAAAATTAAAGTGTATCATTGCACGGCTCTGTGGTTGCTAAATTCAATTTTTAGAAGAAAAAAACTCACCGGTACTATTTAAACTAATGAATTAGGCATAAAGCTTTATCTGTTTCAGGTTTTTCGGTTGATCTGTCATTTCGTAAAAAGCGTATACGTACGTACTCCTGCCAGCAAATTATCTTTGGAGATGATGTCTACTGATGTCTACCATGTATGTATTCAAAGGTAACAAAAGTGGTCCTTGAGATGCCGGCAATATAATATCTTACAGTTCATGTCATCTGCTTTGTTTTTCATTACCAAAGCACATATACATAATTTAACCGCCTATCAACAACACAGTAACCAACGCAAGAGGTCTATTGAGACATACGAACAACCGAGCCAACTAATTAAGCTCCATTCCAAACTCCAATGAGATAACGGTGGCGGTGGTGATAACGACGATGACCATGGCGATTAATATAATCAACAGACGGTAATTTACATGCCATGAAATATGAGCCACGTCCTTTTCTTCTCCTCTGTTGCTCTTTGTTACCTAATATAGCAAGCTTTGCTTCCTTAATCTTGCCTGTTTGTTAACGATAGTATCTCTTGATTAAGTCTGAGTTTGCGGCGTACCACGATTGGTTTTTCCGCGACTCGTGGCAAAACATTTCTTCTTTGATATTGCACAAAAACTCTACATGGCTCCGCGTTAAGACAAGGAGAATACAATTAAGATTACCGTCGAGGAACATAAAAATGAATATTGCTACATGCATGCATGAGATTTATGTCCATCCATCAATCGGAATGGTGTCGATAATTTACTGTTAATGATGCAAGTATTAGTACCAATAGTTTTTGCGAATATTAGTGTCAATAGTTAACTTGGTCCTAAACCCGATCTAACGGGTTAATGAAGCCAGTGTTGGGCAGTGATATGATGTCGACACATGCGTCCATTCCAACCACTTGCATGTGGGCAGTGGCGAGGGAAGGAGCTGTGGACATCTTTTTCTGTTGAAGGGGATGGTTTGACTCATGATGAGTGGATGCAAGTTGACCTGCTGAGTGCCAATAGGATATACAGTGTGCCTCGAACGGGGTACTGCACGCAACAAATTTAAGTTTATAATACTCCTCATAACTTTCCGTTATAGTGTTATATGGTACTTGGTCCCATCCGTGACAGTTAGTTGTACTGTTTGTCAAAGAAATTTTATGGCCATCCTTGTAGAAGGCATAACTTTTCTCCAAAAAATCCAGCACGAGCACTGACTAATTGTTTCGAAAGTAGAAACGTGTAGTATAAACAGTTAAAGTATGTAAGGAAAACATGTTGTCGCGAAGAACATTGTAGGTAGAAACCGTGCGGAATGTAAACTGCTCACACCAGCGTTCAGATCGCGATGCATCGTTGCTCTTTACTGCTGAATGATATCTCTTCACGAACTATATATAGCCCAAACACGGGCTTCCTCCGTCCCTGATTTAATTGACGCCATCGTAATTTTGACCGTAGATTTCACTAGTAAAATAGTACAAGTCATGTTCACAAAAAAAAATCATTATATGGCTGGATTTATGTCCAGCAGAAGTTTTGAATGATACAATTTGGCATGACATATAGCATTTTGTTGTTAATTAAATTTATAATTAAAATTTGACATGGATGCAAGAGGACTAAATAATAAACCAGGACGACGCAAGTAGACTTGTACTAGTCCTCCCTCGGATCCTAGTTTAGTGGGTTGGGCGGTGTGTGGAGGGTAAAAAAATAATAGCCCTCGTCCCTGCTGTGCTGCTGGCCCGACTGATGGATCCTGGCAGGAGGTAGCTGACAGATCCTGGCAGGATCATCGACCAAAGGCAAAGCCAAAGCCAAAGTAAATCTACCACAGTGCACTAGTACTAATATTGAATAAGCAAGTCCCAGTCACTAGTTAATCATGCAGGCGGGCTAGTTAATTAAGCCGGGCGGGCGGGCCTAAAAGATCCAGCCAGCAACAGCGGCGGGCGGGCAGGAGCGCAGCGAGGAAGGACTAGTACTAGTACTAGTACAACAGCAGTAGGAGTAGTACTTTAGGCCTTTAGGGAAGGAGCCACATTTCACACTCACGTCGTCATTCCCTTCCGCCCGCGGCCTCCCTCCGACTCCACTCGATCGATCAGCCGCCCCCTCCCCTCCTCCTCCCCACGCTCACGCGTCGTCGTCGTCGTCGTCGTCCGCGCTCGGAATCCCCACCCCATCCCCGGTTGGTGCCCCGAATCGCTCGCGCGCGGCCGCCGCCCCTGTCCTGCAACCAACGCGGCAACCGCCCGCTGATCCCCGCTACGCTACGGTACGGTACGACAACCCCCTCTCCCCGCTTGCTCACGCCTCGATCCGCTTTTGCCTCCTACGCGCCCAACGGAACGGGGCCTCGTCGTGGCGGCTGGATTCGTCCAATCCCCTCCCCGCCCGGCCGGTCGCGTCTCGCGGGGGTCCGTCTCCGTCGGTTTCTGTTCCATCATCCGCGACCACGGCGGGCAAGCAAAGGTAGCCAATCGTGTGTTGATTTGGTGCGGATATCGATTGATCCCCTGTGCTGGACTGGACTGGACTGGATTGGATTGGCGGCGGGCGTCTACTCTGATGAACCCCCTCCCCGTCACTTGCCTCTGTTTTATTTACTATTTATTTAGACTAGTTTTTAACCACTTATTTGCTTCTGTCCCCCCTGGGGTGGGATTTGTTCGTTCGTGGATGACCACTGGTAATACGCTTTTTTTACCGGATAATCATGTTTTCGCACGGACGGATATCAAACAAACAAGTATCGGTTGGTCCAGTCCGGTGATACAAGATCGGCGGTGGGCCTATGGTCCTCCACCAGTTCGCTCCATGTCTATTCCGTCCATGGGGGTTTGTTTCTGAACAAGCACTGATAATCCACTTTACTGTACTATGCATGATCCAATGATGGATTGCTGGGTGGGTGGGTGGCCCTACGCCTACGGTCATCAATCACTTCGCCTTGTTTCTAGTCTAGCTATTTGTTTATGGACATACATAAGCACTAGTAGTAGTATAGTAGTAATACACTTTGATGTTTTGGGACTCTTTCTGGTACGGATATAATATGATCCAATGATAGATAGATAGATAGATAGATAGATAGATTGGTGGGTGGTGGACCTCTGATCCTCAATTCAGTTGAAATAAGCTCTGTTTTATCTCTAGCTATTTGGTTTCGTCTTCTGCCCGTGCTCTGAATTTGATTCATTCTCTCGCTCCAGCGTCAGTCCGGCTTCTTAGCTTGGATCTAAAACCGTGCCAATTGAGCCGGCTTCCACACGCAGCAGGGGCTGATTGCCACCACTCCGTGTGAAGATAATATAAGGGCCTCTGCCCACTTTGACTAGCATATTCAGGTGGAGGGACTCCTCCCCCGTGATTTCTCAAAAAAAAGAAAAAAAAGGCCTCTCCTCTCCATGGTTTTGTGCCACATCTTTCACTCATGTTTTTATGCTGGATTGTGCTCTGGGGGCTGGGGCCCTATGTCTTGGTTCGACGAATTGGATATGTTTCAGTTCGGAATTCAGGGGACAGTGTGTGTGCGATTCAGAATTCAGACATGCGTGCTGTCATGTTGTACAGCTTTGGCTGTGGGTTTCGGTGCCTGCTTTGCATCATCCATGTACCCTGAAGTTTCACCCTATGACTATCTCTACTCTCGTGAGAATAACTTCTGAAAATCTTAAACAGTTCGCTTCACTGGACAGATGTTAAGTTACTGATGTATCTTGTCTAACTTCTGTGCAGATTGTGGTCTGAATATATCTCCTCCGTTTCTGTGGGCGAGTCCTGCTCTGGGTATGCATGACACCTCCAGTGGCCCTCCGGAACGAGCTACAGGGGGTCTCCAGTTCCGCAAGGGCTGATCTGTTCCGGGGCGCCAGTTGCAACATCGAGAGTGAGGTGCTGGCAACTTTGGCAAATGGCCAGGACCCACATGCTTCAGGAACAAACACCGGTTTCAGAGTCAGACACATTAGGCTCCCCAGCGGGGACACCTACTCCGGTACATTGTTGGGAAGCACGCCAGAAGGTTCAGGGCGGTATACCTGGTCAGATGGTACTATTTATGATGGCGAGTGGAGGACGGGGATGAGGCATGGGCAAGGAAAGACGCTGTGGCCTTCCGGAGCCAGCTATGAGGGCGAGTATGCCGGTGGGTACATATATGGTGAAGGCACGTACACTGGACAGGATAACATCGTCTACAAGGGACGGTGGAAGCTGAACCGTAAGCATGGTCTCGGATGCCAGACGTATCCTAATGGGGACATGTTCCAAGGTTCTTGGATTCAGGGAGAAATACAAGGTCACGGGAAATACACATGGGAAAATGGAAACACGTACACCGGCAATATGAAAAATGGCAAGATGTCCGGAAAGGGAACATTTACTTGGAAAAATGGTGATTCGTACGAAGGCAACTGGTTAGATGGCATGATGCATGGGTATGGTATCTATACATGGAGTGATTGCGGGTACTATGTCGGAACCTGGACCAGGGGATTGAAGGACGGGAAAGGTACATTATATCCTAGTGGTTGCAGAGTGCCTGCTGGTGATGAGCTTTATATAAAAAATCTAAGGAACAGAGGTGTGCTGCCTGACCCTAGAAGGCAGAATCATGGTTCACGCATACTTCACTCTTCCTCAGTTGACATGGGAAATATGAAGGTTGGCATAAATCGGGACTCTGCCTCGTCTAGAAGGAACTCAAGTGATTCAAGAAATGTGTCCTTGGAAAGAAGGTGGAGTCTTGAGGTAGCTATTGAGAAATTCATTGGAAATGAGAATAGTGAAACCTCTGAAAACATTGACGATTCTGAGTTGCCTATACTTGAAAGGGAATACATGCAAGGTGTTCTAATCAGCGAGGTAGTACTTGACAGGAGTTTTTCGGGCTCATCCAAGAAGGCAAAGCGCCGGCAGAAGAAGACGGTGAGAGAGACTAAAAAACCCGGAGAGGCAATAATTAAGGGTCATAGAAGCTATGATCTAATGCTAAGCTTGCAGCTTGGAATCAGGTAATGCCTCCAGTGCTGCTCCTCTCATTGAATGTATGATTTGAAGCGTTGATAAATAGCTCGCTTTTCATGTACTGCCTGGTAAATGAGTCTAGTCATCTACCTTGTAATTGCATTTATAGTGCGATTCTAGCAAAAGTTTGACAACAAATTATTAGTGCAAGACTTCGCTGTGCTAGCTGGTGGTCCTTACCAGATCTCTAGTCCAGCAGCTTTGCAACCAGCAGCTTTTATTGCCTCTTAGGAACTGATGGAACATATGCATTTTAAATTGATAACAGAGCATGATGTTGAAACATCTGGCATTCACAAGTATATGTTCTGTAATGTTCATTCTGCTATTGTGTTTAGGTACACAGTTGGAAAGATAACACCCATTCAAAAACGTGAAGTTCGTGCTTCAGATTTTGGTCCAAGAGCAAGTTTCTGGATGAACTTCCCAAAGGAAGGATCACGACTTACTCCTTCGCATCCTGCAGAGGATTTTAAATGGAAGGACTATTGTCCCATGGTTTTCAGGTTCGTCATACTGATTGACCTTTCATGCCTGTATGTATATCTGAGTGAGGAGCGCTTATTCATGCAGTCATTTAAATTTTTGTTTACTTACCTAACATAATTTTTTAATTTGGACATCTAAATTCCCTTGCGAAGTATATCTTCTCATTATTTTCTAATTCATATACTTTTCTGCTGCATTCCTCAACTATAAAAGTCTCATTTCATTTATGTAGAAACTTGAGGGAGATGTTCAAGATTGATGCTGCAGATTATATGATCTCCATATGTGGGAATTCTGCACTTAGGGAGCTATCTTCTCCTGGAAAGAGTGGAAGTGTATTCTTCCTATCGCAAGATGATCGGTTCATGATTAAGACTCTCCGAAAATCTGAAGTCCAGGTACCTTTTTCTATCTGGACTTCTCATAATTTTGGTAGGAATTATGTATTTAGCTTGTTCAGTGCTTTACTGATTTATATATCATGTAGTAGTAGTGTAATTTGAATGTTTCATGACTCTGATTCTGCAGGTTCTTTTACGAATGCTTCCAAACTATTATAATCATGTCCATACTTACGAGAACACACTCATAACTAAGTTTTTTGGCCTGCACAGGGTAAAACCTTCTAGTGGTCAAAAGGTAATATCATCAACTTATGCACACATCTCTTTTGAGATTTTCCTTGTTCACGTTCCTATTTATGGAGTAACAAACCTTGTTTATTGTTTGCAAATTTGCAGTTCCGTTTTGTTGTAATGGGAAATATGTTCTGCACAGAATTGAGAATTCACCGCAGATTTGATTTGAAAGGTTCATCCTTAGGCCGTTCTACTGACAAAATTGAAATCGACGAGAACACAACTCTGAAGGATTTGGATCTGAACTACTCCTTTTATCTGGAACCTTCCTGGCGAGAGGCTCTACTTAAGTGAGCGCGGTTACTCTGAAAATCGTCTTTTCTTACTAAGATATGGTTTTGTGGCATAACTGCATTGTATTTGGTGATGTGTTTCCCGTTGCGTTGTTGTTCAGCTAGTATATAATAAATATAGATGTTGAAATTAAGTGTATTGTTACTTGCTGAAATATGTCATCACCTTGTTAGCAAAGATAGAGATGATAGATATAAAAAATATTATGAAGAGATTTCTCTTAAAATATGCAGTTAACGTCCAGTACAGTGTGTGTTGTAGTCATTTTTCAGATTTCTGTGCAGAATTTGCCTAAAAGTATTTTTGCACCAATTGACCAAGAAATGTGCAATGTTTCTGCTCTCATTTTGTATCATAGCATTATTGTGTTTGCTTTTCTCCCTGAGAGCACTTATGCAGTATGATCAAGTTTCACCTCATTATAGTGTTTCATGCGTTGTCGTTCTTCTTCTTTTCAGGCAGATAAAGACCGACAGCGAATTTCTGAAGTCACAACGGATAATGGATTACAGTCTACTGCTTGGTGTCCATTACAGAGCTCCTCAGCATCTACGAACACGTGCTTCATATCGTCGAACCATGACAGCAGAGAGATTGACAGTTCTTTCAGAGGAAGGTAAAACACACCTTTACCTGCCGGTTAATGGGTTCTATCAACATGTTACTACTTCTATGGGATATATGTTATTTTTTTAAGTTCCAGTGATCTTCTTTGCGGGTATAATAACATTGCAGCTATTCATAGTACTAACCCATTTGCTTTAGAGTAGATCCGCCAGTGGGTGTCATAGTGTCACTACCCGATCATAGCATGTTTTGTGCCCATTCGTCGTGTCACTGGGTTTTTCAGCAGGCCGTCACTGGTGTTCTGGATGAGAGTGCTTTCATTGAGCTGTGCATGTGGTTCATGATCCTAACCGCCCATAAAAATAACCCAACAGACCCGTGCGCGAACTTTGTACCCGTTGTCCGTGGATAGATCTCGTTGAGTCAGGTTGCTGTCAGTTGTGTCTTCCAAGGGATACATGCTGAGACGCACAAATTAATCTGATACTTGCTCCTTCATGTGATATGCCATGTTCTTTTTCTTTTTTCTGTTGTATATTTACTGCCTGCAGTTCTATGCTCAATTCTTGTTAATGATATGACCGGGAGAACATATTTTCATCGTCCACAATGATCTTTCTTGTACAGATGCCCAGGAGGATGATGCTTTTAACTACCCAGAAGGATTGGTTCTGGTTCAAAGAGCAAACGACGAGAACAGTGTGGTCGTTGGGCCTCACATAAGGGGAAGCCGATTGCGGTCCTCGGCTGCTGGATTTGGGGAAGTAGATCTCCTGCTTCCTGGCACAGCTAGGTGAGGGTCATTTCTATCACTACTCCTGTAACAGATATGGCTCTGAACCAACACACACAGAGTGGGAGCTTTTGGTGACTGGGCACCTCCCTTTTTTTGGCAGGGTTCAGATCCAGCTGGGGGTGAACATGCCGGCGAGGGCGGAGCAGATCCCCAAGGAGGATGACAGCAAGTCGTTCTACGAGGTGTATGACGTGGTGCTCTACCTGGGCATCATCGACATCCTGCAGGAGTACAACATCACCAAGAAGATCGAGCACGCCGTCAAGTCGATGCAGTACGACTCGGTCTCCATCTCCGCGGTCGACCCCGAGTTCTACTCGGAGCGCTTCCTCAAGTTCATCCAGACCGTCTTCCCCGAGAACTCGTAGCGCCTCGGCCAACCATTATCAACCGTCACTCCAGTGAACGCTCCAGCCCCTGCCATGGCATGCCTGATCTTCCGCCACTGGCGGGCCTGTGTACAGAATGAGGAATGAGGGCATCCGCAGAGAGTCTTCTGGGGAGCTGGATTTTTTTCAAGCATAAGCACAAACCATGTCTTTATTCTGGGAATAAAGGTGGCATGGCTGGGGTTATGGAGCATGGAGAATCCACCGACGTCCTGCTGTGGAAGAGAAGATGAGCATCCGACTTTCTGCGCGAATATATGTGTCCGTCGAGATCAGGAGCGATGTGGTGGGCATCTGGAAGAATAGATCCTTGGTCTACTTTTGTTGTTCGTTTCTTTGAAAGCAGCTTTGCTACTAGTGTTCACTAGGGACACACCTGTATAAAGAACCACTACCCAAAGATGAAAACTGAATTTCCAACACGATTGCTGCCACCGGAAATGCTCTACCGTTCTTGCAAGAGGCAGGGTTTGGACTCCAGACTGCCTCCCTACATGCTTCCTTGCCACGACGGCAGGAAGAACTTGAGCTGTTCTGTAAGCACCCAAAACTAAATAACATGGCAAGATATGAAAGCAGATTTGTAGCACCCGGGTGCTCCACACCCTTATACGAACATTAAATTTAAAAAAATACCAAGAAATTAAAAAAAAATCTGAGATTTTGGGATAGAGAACCTGGGGTCCCGATCTACTTCCGTGTGACATTTCGTTAAAAAAATACCAGGAAACGTATTCGTGGCAAAAATAACAAAAAAATTCAATGTATAGAACAAAACTGTTTGGATGGATTTTTGTTCGGACAATATTTCCTTCGCCACGGATACGTTTCCTGGTAATTTTTCACAAAATTTCACACAGGAGCAGATTGAGAACCCACGTTTCATATCCCCAAATTTTAGATTCTTTTTAAAAAAAATTCGTTTTTTAGATTAATATTCGTATAGGGGTGTGGAGCACCCAGGAGCTCCTGTATATTTTCCAGCAAGATATGACCTACATCGGCAATCTCTAAAACAGAGCTCCGCCCTGCCATGTCATCGTAGGAGCAATGGACTCAAAAGGAAGCAAGGAGACGAGAGGAACAACGTTCATGCAAAAACTCCCCATCATTTCCCTCTTCCATGGCCTTCATGGCGATCTATATGTCAACAGGTAACCACAAGATCGGATGCCGATCTATATACCGACAGGTAACCACAAGATCGGATGCTTCCATGCAAAAACGAACATCTACAATCTTTCGTTGTTGTGAATGCAGACAACACTGGTAAAAAGCCAACTGCATCCAGCATTGGTGCCTAAGAGACAGAAAATCAACACGCCAAACAACCAAGAGATACCATGGTTTATAATCAATGTTACATCGTTCGGGTTTCCAAACACTCTGAGCAGCGACCAAATAAACAGAACAAATTACAGGTCCTAGGATGAATCACAAAGGTCCCAGCACCGAGCGCGTGCAAAGCGACCGTGCTTTCTCCAGTTCGAGAGATTATTTGCTTTTACTATACCTTTCACCAAGTCAGGATCATATGACATGACAAACTAAGTGCGTAAAAGTAAAACTGTCCTCGAGTCGTTTGCTCCCACGCCGTCGTCGAGGGGGCGCCATGTATAGTTCCGCTAAACAAGAATAAGAACGGCCCCGAGGGCGGGCTCTTAACTTACCTGCTGTAGATGCAGGACCCTACTTTGAAACTCAACATGAGGATCATGGCCGAGACAAAGAAGAGGTATAGGCCGCCGCGCAGCACCGTCGGCACGGCGCTCACCCGTGTGGTGGCTGGCTCGTCGCCAAAACTAATGGACTTCGTTGACACGTTGCTCTCCACGGTGAAAGAAAGGAGCAGGTTGAAGACTCCGTTCTTCTGCAGTGGCCAGCTGCCCTCGTTGCCGGTGAAACTGTGGTCGCCGAGCTGGACAATGCCCGCCGTGACACGAATCTGACTAGGCCCGCTGAGCGCAGCGATGGATTTTCCTGTGGTTGGCGGGAATTCCGAAGCCATTGCAGGTGGGGCTGGGTATGAACCCAGCATGTTTGTGAAGTATCTTTTGCCAGCATTGTCATCCATTGGCACATCTGGAGCAACAAAATACACAGAATTTCATAAATGGTGAGTTTGTCCAGTGTGTATTCACCGATTGCCCAAGAATCTGGAGGCACAGAACTGAATATCTTAAAACTGTACCTGGAACCATGGTGTCTGGATAAAGGTTCTCACGGGAAGCAGACGAAGACGCGCCATATTGAGCCTTTGCTTCATCCTGCAGAGAAGTAGCACCATAGGTGATCACCAGCAACTAATTATTAGCCTAGACTTTTTGTTTAGTAGGAATATAAAGTAAGAGAAACTTGTTACTGTTCTGAAGCATACCTTTTGGTCAAAGTTCGATGCTGCTGGAAGTTGAGAATTAGAGCCGTCAACTGGGCCCAAAAGATCTAAACTGAAATCGTTATCTGAGGCATTTAAGAGAGCCATGATATCATCATCCTCAAAGAGAGAAATGTCATCCACATTTACATAATCATCCTTCCCATTTTCCCATTTGTGATCGCTTGATGCCTCATAAAACGGCGCATTGTCGTCCAATTGCTGTGGAAATGGCAGACCATTGGTTGGCAAATACAAGTTCTGCTCATCTGAAGGACAAGCTTGCTGCAGTCCTGAATACAAGTTCTGGTCATCTGAAGGACAAGCTTGCTGCTGCCCTGAATACGCATTGGTACCATTTCCTGTGTCGGAGAACTCCTCAGCACTAAGAGCCCGATAGGCATGGTTTCGATTACCATAAGTTCTCATAGGATAATATGCCTGATCACCATTTGATGGGTCACTAAACATGATAGGGCCAGCCTGACGTACATATCCATCATCTTGATTTGGGCATCCAGACAAATCCGCAAGACTGAAATGATCATCAAGGGGACTCTGCTCTTCACGTTCACCTGTATTGTCAACACTGACATCTGACACAGGCTCCTGCAAAATCTCGTCCAGAGGAACATCACCGTCAGCATGGCTGACCATGCCAGTCTCATTAAAATCTTGAGCTTGGGGAGGAGCGATTGCTTGGAGAGGAGCAATTTCTTGTGGGATGAGCACTTCTGGGGTCTGAATGATGGAAAACAGTAACAAAGTAAATATTGGTGTGTTCAAACACAAACAACAGAAAATGGTTCACAGAGCACTGGATAGTTGGTAACAGGAACAATTTCCACACAATAGGCGGAATGGTACCTATGCACAGGAAAATGTCAATAATGAAAAATAGAAGAATTTGTATGATATATGCAACCTAATTAGTTTTCAGTGTCAACTTGAGTGAAGACTGGGTTCAGCAGCCAACTAAAGAGGCATACATGTAATATAGTTAATTAGCTATAAACTATTATCGTTCGGTGGTAAACAGACACGGTCACATGTGAACTGGGCTCTAGTTTCCGAGCCTAGCAAACTAATATCTCACAGAAGGATAACAAAGACATGATCTTACTTGCACAAGCTCATTAATTCCAGAAAATATGTGCTCATCTTCCACATTCGATTCCGCACTAGCAGTATCTGTGATCGCAAGCATTTCAGTGGATGTACCACTGGTAGGTGTATTCTCAATTGCATCATCCTCGTCTTCCCATTCCTCCTCCATGTATGGTGCACCATACTGTGCTCCATTCTGAGGCCCAGATCCAACCTTCTGGAAGATTCTACACACCACATGCATATCCTGCACACCCAGAAGGGGAATAAACATCATAACATCAGAGAAATTCTGCATTTTAACCGCACACAAAATGGGAAAGCTCCCAGAAACATGTGACAATAGCATGCGCACAATAATGCGTGCTACAAAGTTATTGTTCGAGAACCAAAGAGAAGGACAAACATTGTTTCAGATCAATGTTGTCAAGTACAAGGAATATGTACAGTGAGTTGATCGCATTAAGTAGCTTAAAGAAAACTAATCAATATCATCATGACATAACATTAAGCAAGAGAAGCAATTAACTGCGTGCAAAGCATGTTCCGAGCCATCTAACCAGGTAAAACCAAATTTGTCATCTGCAAAGATCATCTCCTTCATTATGATACTACTGATGCTACAGAACTGGAACAAGAAAACTGACGCAAAAGACCTCCTCTACACTTTCATGCTTTAGTGAGGGGTCTTCACCTAAGAATTGAGATTTCAGGAAATACCACTTTGATGAGTGATATTTGCTGAATTCCCCTCCCATGGTGAGGCTCCACTCCATGCAAGATAGAGCTAGATACAAGGTTTTTGAGTCGCCGACTAATCGCCGACTAATCGCCAAGTCGTTGGAGCGAGGTTGGCTTGCGCAGGCGACTTGGCTTGAGGAGCGAGTCGCGCAGCTGGTAGGCTAGTCGACGACTAGTCGGGCGACTAGGACCTCAGAGGAGGGCGGCTTGCTTCAGCAAGGCCAAGGGAGGGAAGACTGGGAAGGTGAGGAGGCCAGAGTTCGAGGGAGGGGAGGAGGAGACGAAGCTGGAGAGTGCGCCGCCTGTACGAGGAGAAGCACGGAAGAGACGAAGGAGAAAGGCACATGGGAGAGCAGATGCACGGTCCAGATTAGAGCATATGGACGGTTGGGATTTTATTTGGAAGCTAGGGTTACATAATGGGCCTATTGGGCCAGCTCTCTAGCACGAAACAGAGGAGGAGCAAGACGCGTGCTCCCATCCCACATCAGAATCGCCGCCTCCATTGATCCTACGAGCTGCTGCTGCCTTCTCCGAACTGAAGTATCCTCCAAGCAGCTGCCTTCCCCCTCCTCCGCCTGCAACAGCACCTCTTCCCCCTCCTCCTCCTCCTCTTAACACCTGGGGCGACTTGGGGCGATTAATCACGACGAGTCGCAGACTAATCGCAGCGAGCCACTAGTCGGAGGCATGGCGACTCGACTTGGCTAGGCGACTCAAAAACCTTGGCTAGATAGTGAATCATCAAACTAAAACCCACTCTAGCAATTATACAAGATCCATCCTCTGAAAAACACAACCTTCTGGTCAAGAATTACTAAGATTGCAGAGCTAGGCTGTTGAAAATCAAAGCATAGCCAACTCTGGTAAGCATATCAGGTCCATCCTCATCACTAATAACACCAAGACCAGCCGCACATCACAAACACAACCTTCTGGTCAAGAATTACTAAGATTTTAGAGCTAGACAGTCCATCCTCATGGCTACTAACACCGAGACTGTCAAATTCAGTGTGGATTCACATTGCAGGCTACAGCAAACTTAACACAGCATCCCCTGCTTTCTCAGGGGATGATTATCTAGGAAACGATTGCTAAATCTGTAAACTTTAGATTGTCAACTAACCACCCACGACCCACTATAGCAAGTAAATCAATCAGGTTCATCCTCAGACAGGGCTGCATGACAACAAACTTAGCAGCGGCAACAGGAGGAGATTGGGGGGGGGGGGGCGACGGAGGCACCTGGGGCCCGTCGTTGTCGAGGAGGCGGTACTCGTGCATGACCCAGTTGGTGCGGTCGCCCTTGGGGGCGCGGCCGGCGTGGAAGACGAGCGTCTTCTTCATGCCGACGGCGCGGCCGCGGTGGAACACCTCGCGGTCCTTGCCGGTGGTCTTCCAGTACCCGCGCGGGGTGGCGCGGTTGGTGCGGTTGCCGGGGCCCCCGCGGCCGCCGGCGCCGGCGCCGGCCACCTTGCGGTCGAGGCGCGCGAAGAAGTACCACTGCGCGTCGCGGCTGCGGATGCGCGAGAGCGGGGGCAGGTCCCAGGGCTCGAGCCGGTAGAGGTCGACCTCGGCGATGGCGTCGATCCGGAGGCGGCGGCCGAGGACGCGGCGGCGCAGGTAGTAGGAGACGAGCTCCTCGTCCGTCGGGTGGAAGCGGAAGCCCGGCGCCATCGGCACCTCCTCTGCTGGCGGCGGCGAGCCGGCCATCGGATCCAGTGATCGACCGGTCGGCGGGGAATTTGGGTCGGGGGCTTAGGATCGATCTAGGGTTTGGTTTGGGTTGGTTGGAGGTGGAGGGGAGCACGAGGAGGCAGGGAGGAAAGAAGAAGAGGAAGAAAAGTCGGCCTCTTTGGTTGGGAAGGAGGCGTGGAAGAAAAGGGGACGCGTCCTCTCCCCCTTTTTTTTCTTTTCTTTTTTTTTGATGATGAAAATTTACGTCTGGTGCTTGTTGTTCTGGAAGGCTCTCGTGCGTTTTACTAGTACGGTTTGGTTTGATTGGAACGTGATACTGTCTTCGATTTGGATGAGGACTGACCTGTTTTGTTTATGTGTCCTTTTATATGTGATATATAAATATAAACACTGAGCAGATATTACTCCCTCCGTCTCACAATATAGTGCGCCCGCGCTTCCCAAGATTTAAATTTGACCGTAAATTTAACCAACGAGACCGACTGCGGCGGGAGCAAAAATTATACCACTTTTGTTCCCGCCGCGGCCGGTCTTGTTGGTTAAATTTAAAAGCACTAAGAACACATCATAAAGCACTACTCCCTCCGTCCTTTGAAGCACATCATAAAGCACATGTCTTGTCTCATATGAAGCGGAAGCCCGACGCCATCAGCACCTCCGCCGCCGTCGAGGGCGGCGACGACGAGCTCATCGGGTCCAGCGGGCGTTCGATCAGTCGATCTAGGGCTTTGGGGCGGTCGGCGGGGCTGGGATCTGGGTCGATCGCTCGTGGGGTGCGGGGATTCTAGTCTGGGCTTTGGCGAGGAACGATGAGGGAGGAGGCGTGGAAGAAAAAGGGCAGAGTAAATCGTCTTCTACTTGTTCACGAAGCTTCACGTCTTCTTTTTGTTTTTTCTACTATATGGAAGCCCCGCCGTCAGCTACTTATTCACGAGCACCTGCCAGCGAGGAGAAGGGGCCCGCCGTCACCGGCTCCGCTTGGGCTTTGCCCATCGGAGACCACCGGCGACGGTGAGGTAGAAGGAGAATGGAAGGGGAGCGCTGGAGTGGCGTGGGGAGTCGCCGCCGCCCATGTCGCCTCGGGAGGGCCCCGCATGGGGGTGAAGAGATTTTTTCTTAGGTTCGAAGAAAAAACAGTGTTGAAATACAACCAGAACACGTGAGGCGTCCATATAGTAGAAAAAAGAAAAAAATACATGAAGCTTCGTGAACAAGTAGAAGACGATCATCGGGTATTGTACAAACTCTTGATTTCTTCGCACCTTGAAGGCTCACAAGTGGCTCCTAACCATCTAGGAGGCGCACGCAGTAATAAGCAAAGAAAAGTCACTTGGATGAAATCATCAAAAGATCTTCAATCGATTGTCTCAACTTCTCAAGAATCCATAAGATTCTCTCGCACGCGCACATAGAACCAAAGGATAGAACAAGAGAGATTTAGCACAAACGAATGAGTTCAGAAAAAAGGCGAGCTTGACCTGCAAATTCTCAATTTTATGCTTTGGAAATTGTCTCAAGACGTCCACCCACTCAAGGACTGTGGGGCATATTCATAAAAAAGAGAAAGTTGACTGTTACACGGGGAAAATCAACTATCACGGAAATACCAAATGTTTTTTAGTAGAACAAGACTTGTTCAATATTTGAACGGTCAGGTATGAAAAATAACTTCCCCAAAAGTTTTTGGAATTGGGGGTACTGGGATGTCCATAAGGCCTCTTAGAAATCCAAATATTCCGAGGTATAGAAAACAGGAGCTCCTTCGTGCATGAAGGAGTAACTTACTCGAAGGCACAATAGAAACGAGTCATAAAGGTATTAGGGTCGAGTTGCCCAGAGACCTTATAGGTTCAAATGTACCGGCGGTCCTCTAACCACACGCCACGACAAATGGTCGCCCACTTCCCAAGCAATGAGAAGTTGTGAAAGCCAGTGGCGAGAGGGAATGATGGAAAATAGAGATTTCTAGGTGGTCAATGGAAGTTTGAGTCAAGTATACCGCTAGTGCAGCGACACCATCAAAATTATCTGCCATTATGATTCGTGAATTTTATTGTACTATTTTTAAATATAAAGAAAATATGTGGGGCCTTCCTGTTGGGAAACGTTGCATGGAAAACAAAAAAAATTTACGCACACGCAAGATCTATCCATGGAGATGCATGGCAACGAGAGGGGAGAATGTGTCTACGTACCCTCGTAGACCGTAAGCGGAAGCGTTTGTTAACGCGGTTGATGTAGTCGAACTTCTTCGCGCTCTAACCGATCAAGTACCGAACGTACGACACCTCCATGTTCTACACACGTTCAGCTCGGTGACGTCCTCCGCCTTCTTGATGCAGCAAGACGGCGAGGTAGTGGATGAGTTCCGACAGCACGACGGCATGGTGATGGTGATCGTGAAGTGATCTCCGCAGGGCTTTGCCTAAGCACCACAAAAATATGACCGGGGGTGTAAATGGTGGAGGGGGCGCCGCACACGGCTAAGCAATTGATCTGTTGTTTGCTAGGCGCCCCCTCCCACATATATATATAGGTGGGAGGGAGGGAGCAGCAGCCAAAGGAGGCGCCCAAGTAAGAGGAATCCTACTTGGGGTCCCTCCCAAGCCGCGCCCCCTTTCCTTATTTGGAGTGCGGGGAAAGGCAGGGGAGGGTGGCGCGCCCCCGGCCTTTTCCTTTCTCCCATGAGAGGGAAAGGCAGGAGGGGCTGGCCAAACAAGTGAGGGGGCGCACCAGCCCCCGTGTGGGCTGGTCTGTCCCCTCCTTTGGCCCATAAGGCCCATAACTTGTCGGGGGGGGGGGGGGGGGGGGTGCCCGGAACCCATTCCGGTAACTCGATTCCTTCCCGGTACGTCCCGAAACACTTCAGGTGTTCAAATACCATCGTCCTATATATAAATCTTTACCTCTCGACCATTTCGAGACTCCTCGTCATGTCCGTGATCTCATCCAGGACTCCGAACAACATTTGGTAACCAAAACATATAACTCATATAACACTATATCGTCAACGAACGTTAAGCATGCGGACCCTACGGGTTTGAGAACTATGTAGACATGACCGAGACACCTCTCCGGTCAATAACCAATAGCGGAACCTGGATTCCCATATGGCTCCTACATATTCTACGAAGATCTTTATCGGTCGAACCGTTATGACAACATACGTAATTCCCTTTGTCCATCGGCATGTTACTTGCCCGAGATTCGATCGTCGGTATCTTCATACCTAGTTCAATCTCATTAACGGCAAGTTTTTTTACTCGTTCCGTAATACATCACCTTGTGACTAACTCCTTAGTCATTTGCTAGCAAGCTTATGATGTTTATTACCGAGAGGGCCCAGAGATACCTCTCCGATACTCGGAGTGACAAATCCTAATCTCGATCTATGCCAACTCAACGAACACCTTCGGAGATACCTGTAGAGCATCTTTATGATCACCTATTTACGTTGTGACGTTTCATAGCACACAAGGTATTCCTCCGGTATCCGGGAGTTGCATAATCTCATAGTCGAAGGAATATGTATTTGACATGAAGAAAGCAATAGCAATAAACTGAACGATCATTATGCTAAGCTAACGGATGGGTCTTGTCCATCACATCATTCTTCTAATGATGTGATCCAGTTATCAAATGACAACCCATGTATATGTTTAGAAAACCTTAACCATCTTTGATCAACGAGCTAGTCTAGTAGAGGCTTACTAGGGACACGGTATTTGTTTATGTATTCACACATGTATTTAAGTTTTCGATCAATACAATTCTAGCATGAGTAATAAACCTTTATCATTAATAAGGAAATATAATATAAAATAACAACTTTATTATTGCCTCTAGGGCATATTTCCTTCACTTCCCTACCATTTCTTAGTAACAACAAAATCTAGAACATTTGTAAAGATATTTGAGAGACATGTACACTACAAATCTCTCTACCAACTATTGTTCAAAAATTACTAATATGGATACCATGACATTTGAATGCATTATAATACATCTCCTGATACATAATTTTCCACAAAATAATCCATTTTATCTTTACTATTTGTCTTATATCTAAGTGAGATGGAACTAAACAAAAGGGTTTGTAGGAAATGTCTCAAACTAAAGTCAATGAAAGACACTAGAATAACATTTGTTGTAAAAAAAGTATGATTTCAATTTGGAACCATTGTGTTTGCAATTATATAGACATACATTTTTTAACACACAACACTGTGTTAGTATTTAGTGACATGAGTATGTGATTAGTTATAAAAACTGTGAAAGAAAAAATATAGTTAGGTCTTAATCGAGAGAATCGATCATAAATGGATAAAAGATTAGTATAAAAATTATAATCAAGTCAACTGAATATGAATTGAGGAATTTGGAAATGTATATTGCAATCGGTTGATCTGAGGTTTGGGATGGTCAGCGGGACTAGGATCTGGGACGATCGTGAAATTTGGTCTAGGGTTTGGTGGGGAACACGAGAGAAAGGCAGGGGAGGAAGAAGAATAGGAAGTGAGCCGGCCATCGGGCGGGTGCTCTAGGGTTCGGGGCGGTCAGCGGGGCTGGGATCTGGCCGATCGCGTGTGGGGTGCGGGGATTCTGGGCTAGGGTTTGGTGAGGAACGCGAGAGGCAGGAGAAAGAAGAAGGGAAGGGGAGGATGTGTGGAAGAAAAGGGGCTAAGTAAATTGTCTTCTACTTGTTCTCGAAGCTTCATTTCTTTTTTCTTTTTTTCTATCTACATGGAAGCCTCACGTGTTCTGTTTGTATTCCAATACTTTTTTTTCAAAGCTAAGAAAAAATCGTGTAGGTCCCTTTTCTATCTATATGGAAGCCTCAGGTCTTACCAAAGCATGTATAACTGAAATAAACAAATGAAATGACAAATCAAGTATTTCAGCTCTTTGGATTAGCAACAAACTTGTAGCTAATCAAATTTATAGTGATTTGGTAATACCCTCTCATGATATAGAAAATTATGTTGCATCCATGGATCAAAATAAATCCATGGAGGGTAATTGATCATACCTAGGGATGAATTCCATGGCAAAGGCATCAATGGCATGGTTGAAGAAAATTGATGATGTGCTAACCAAAGATTTTGATGTTGTGATGCACACCTTCGGCTTAATTGTTTGTTGCTTCCATCCTTCGCTCTCTTCACTTTTATTGTACTTCTTGTAATGGAAGCTTGCACATAATTCTTATTTTGGGTACTTCCTTTCGAAACCCATGCCATATTCCTTTCCTCAAGTTCTTGTGCACTAAGTTTTTGCAATTTCTTCTTTTGCCAATATGATAAGCCGAGTGGGCACCCCAGCTGTGATTTTGTTTGAAGCAATGGCAACTCTTGTTTTACCTTGTGCACTCTCAACTTCTTCTCTCCAGATTTGGCACTTGATTGACTTGCCTCATCGCCTTTAGTAGCCAATGTCAACACTATAATTGGCTCTTTTTCATTTGAGATCAAATCTGAAGTAGCACTCTTACGACCATCTTTTTTAACACAGTAAACTTGCTTGACCACCTCTTTCTTGTTCCTTGAGCTCCGGACCTATTCCTTATGATTGAAACGGTCTTGGACATGTGATTGTTCATCAAATGTTGATCTTCTTGGAGCTGCATAATGTTGGTGAGACGGTCTAAAATAAGATGGATTATGAGCCCCTGTATCATACATGTCCCATGATGGATATGGATTTACATGAGCATAGGAAGGTATCCACGACATTGGCATCGGCGGCCCAAAGTAAGGATATGAATATGCTGCATTGAGATTCTCACTTTGCCAATACCGATCCTTGGATTTGCGCCTAGGGGGGATCTTGATGCTTTTGAATTACTTGACCGATAAGCACTTTTCTCTTCACTCTTCTTTTGATATTTATCTAATAGTTGTGCAAAAGTGACTTTGGATTTTTTGTGCTTGTGCTTACTGCGGCCTTTATCTCCTTTGGCTTGACTTGCATCGATCTTTGGATTTTCTTGTTGCCCCCCAGTCCTTGGCATCTTCATTGTAGCTTCGATGGAATTCTCACCATAAAGATTATGTTCATTGTGCTCTTCAACAACTCGTTTACTTGAAAGGTTGATCCCATCACCTGCAGTTTCTACCTTCTCTTTAAACCGATCGGTTTGAAGCAGCCGATGCAAAAACTGTTTGCCATCAGGACCAATTGGAATAGTCTGGTCATCTCTTGGTGTTTCAACAAATTTCAATCTCCTCTTTCAATGGCCGATTTAACTATTTCACGAAACATGTTGCAATCCTCAAAACTATGCTTGAACGAATCATGCAACTTACAATACATTCGTCCTTGGATAGATGGCTTGACATGGTGATCAAGAATTCTAAAATAATTATTTCTCAATAACAAATCAAAGATTTGATCACACATGTTTGAATTGAAGGTATAGTTTTCATTCTCTAGCCGATCTTGTTGTGAGAACGGCTTTGGAATTGAGCAAACGAATGGTTCAGATTTGACATCTTCCCATTCGGCTCAAATTTTTTTTTTGCATTCTCTTCCCGATGTCATTGGATAAGATATTATACTAGCATCGGTTTTCTCAAAAGAACCTAAACTTGACTTTATTTTTTTGAAACAAAAATATTTGAAATATACATGCCTCAGTTGAGACCAAGTGTAAGCCAAGTAAGAAATAAGAAAACCTACCCAAATAGATATGAACTTTAGATAAAGCAATAGGGAAAGCCTTGGCTGCAATAATATGTCACTATCGGTCTTTGTAAATGGCATAATGGGTTGACCGATATGCTCTGTAACAATTTTTGTGCTAACAAGTAAATTACCCTTCTTCATTCGTCTTTCAAAATTACTTGTGAGAATTTTTGTAATAGATGCATCAACAATAAAGTTGTGACCAAATATGAAAATAGGTAAATTACTTGCTAGACATGCCTCTTGAAATATGTTGGGAAAGCATGATGGTGGTGTGACTTGAACAATATCGTGATTCACTTCTGGATGGCTTCCCAACACCTCGTCGCCCTCTTTTTCTTGATTCAGTGCATCATTACATTGAAGATCTTTGTCAACCAAACTTTGTTCGGCTATATGTTCTCGCTCTTGAAGCTCGTCAATTTCTATGGCACGAAACTCATAGGGCAGGAAGTAGGTTCCATTAACTTCAGAAAAATCAAGCATGGTCGTTTTGCTATTCTGCCATGCCCTTTCTCAGTACTACTTGCCTCTTTGGATTTGATGGATTCGGAATATATACTACTTGATTCGGCTCTTTCAACCAAAGCACTTTCATGTTTCGAATCATTCTTCTTTTCATTGATACTATCAATTGGAAATGATTCTTTTATCTGAGCCAATTATTTTTCTATTTGTTTCTGGCGGCGAGCGGCAAAATTGGTTTTCATATTTTTCTCAATTTCAGTCCACTCCGGATATGATTGCCCCCAATGCTTTTAGATTCTTTCGGCAATGACATATGGGTGTTGCCGAAACTTTGCAATTGTGTAGGGGATGTATAATATGATATTGTACTAGGTGAAGGCATATGCATTGTTGTAGAACCATATTTTTGCTCGCCAATTCTATCAATTGGCAAAGAATCATCTTATTGCAAACTCTAGCTTTTATTGCATTATAATCAGGAACTAACCCCTTATCATGCTCTTCAAGGCAAAGAGCACTAATCTTGTTATTTTGGGCTATATCCCTTTTTAATGTAGCCACTACCCATTCTGTAAGGGATTGCTCCACAATACTTCTAGATTCTTTCGACAGTAAGGTGTTGCTGAAATTATGCAATCGTGTAGAGGATGCATTATATGCTACAATATTAGATGATGGCATGTTCACTCCTGCAAATTTTTCACTTATTTGGCTATGACCAAGAAGATGCAGAGCCGAATTATGAGCATCTACAGTTGTATACGATGCCAAAAATTTGCTAACATGAGGTGTAGCATATGACGGTTGAGAGTAATTGACTGAATAGCTAGTAGTAGCATGGCCAATTCTCCTACCCATCGGCATGGTTGGACTAGTATATTGCAAATTAGTTGTCGATGAATAAAAAGAAGAAACACTTTGTCGCATGTTATTGGAAGTTCCTATAGGAGGTGTTTCAACTTGATTGACCAAACTCATCATGTTGTTCATCAGCATAACAATTTCTTGGGTTGCTGATGCATGAGAGTTGGAGTACATATGGTGCATTTTACTAGTATCATAAGAAGTTGAAGAATGTAAATTACTTTGAATCGGCCTTTGCACGTAATTAGATGCATGATTAAAAAAACTAGGCTGGCCGATAGAGTACACTCATTGAACGATCTAGTAACACCATATGAATTATTTGCATCTACAGTAGGGAATTGGGTATTCATATTACCTTTGTAGATTGCAGAACCTAGATGACAATCTCTTTGTAGCAAGAACAGGCTGGAGACCGTTCAAAGCTTCGATCCCCAGCGGAGTCGCCCAAAAGTGTGTTCGCACACGAACACATCACCGTGTACCCTCGACGCCGGGGGTGATGCACCGCAGCTCACATCGAAGGAGACCCGGCCGAAAGCGTGGTACGCAAGCAATCCGGCGGGCACTTTTGTAGACCCGAGACCCCTCTTGCCCGGCAGGGACCCCGTCAGGGCTTGCACCGGCTATGGGCTGCCCTAAGTCGACCTGATCGCCCCTAGGGCCTCGTGGATCGCTGCCCTCCTTCACAAAGAACGAACAAAGAACGAGGAAGAAGAAGAACAAATGAGAAGGTAAAAGTAAAGATAAAAGATGATATTTTGATTGTTCAATTGTGTGTTTTTGAATCAGCCATCACCTCTCATCTATTTATGAGGCGGCTGGACTTCCCGTACAAGAAAAAGACTAAAAATTCCGTCCAAAATATCAAAAACCCTAACCTAACTCGGACAGGAATCTTTGGCAATTTTCGGATGAACTCGGAGCCACCGATTGGTTTGCTTCTGTCCCACCGAGTGAATGTTGCCAACCTTCTGCAAACTTTTGTAATTTTCTGGATCAACTCGGTCTCACCGATTCAAATCAACTCGGTCGGTCCGAAATGACTCTGCAGTTTCTGTTATTGACCTTGTTTTGCCTCCACAGGTTGCATACAAACTCCGATTAAGACGAATTTTATATTAAAATCAACCGTTTCGACGAGACGCACAACTTTCATGTTGAAGCTTTTTCCATATGAGGCCATATTAATTGAGTTTGTGTCCATTTTATAATCTGATGTCAATATGAGCATCTCTGAACTTGTCATAACTTTTGCATCCGAGATCCATATGAGGCCATATTATTTGGGTTTTTTTAATTTCTGTGCCCCTGGTTCCTTAGTTCTACTCATTCATCCCCACGATCTTAATTTTTGCTCACTTTTCCCCACTCCCTTGGCTGAAACCCTCAGAACTGGTCACAGCGGACGTTGCCGTCGGGTCAATGGCTTGACCATTAACTCTGACGAGTGGGGCCGTATAGGGACGAGTCCACATTTCGGCCGTTATGTGCTAACCAGTGGGGCCGCAAAACTGACACTCACTGTAGGTTCCCCTCACTGTAACCTGAATCAGATTGTCTCGCTTCCGCGCCGCCCCCTCTGCCACCGTCGTGCCGCCTCTGCCATCGTCATGCCGCCTCCGTCGCATCTACCCTCTCTCCCCATCTAGGATTAGGAAGCGATGTCGGGGGAGCACCCCGTCCGGCCCATCGACCGTGGAGATGATTGGGTCGAATCAGAGGCGGATAATTCATGGATTCCACCTGGGTAAGCATCGTTTTGCTCTCAAGTTGATTAGGAGATCCATAAATTAGGCTGTATTTGACCACCGTTAGCGTGAATCAGTGCAATTTATCTAAAAATTTCCGACCTAATTGTGCCCTTTATCTTATCTCAATCGAATAGGGTTGATCCTGCACTTGCTTTTCAGCTGGCGGTTAGAATGGAAACTAGCGAGCTGCGTGGAACTAAATCGTGTCTGATCTCTGGGTTTTTCTATCCTAAAGTGGTAGAAACCAACATTTCGTTCACAGATTTCCGCGAGGCACTCTGTTGTGAGTATCCATGGAGCCCTGCCGATGTTGTTGAACTGAGATATTTCGAGAGTACCGAGCAGAGATTTGTCCCATTAACTTGTGATGAGCATCTGGGATTGCTATTTAGTTTGAATGCTGATAGCCGTTTTGGTAAAATCCATATTGGTGTGCTTCAAGCACACAAACAACGTATCCCAAAGGAGAAGGATGTTCAGACATCATCTGTCTCTGCTAATAGTGAGCGTCCTCGCACTCCTTGTAGGTCGAGAGCAAGTAAACTTAGTGGTTCTGAGAGCCACAACATGTCGGTTGCCGCTAATTCTGCCACTTCTCCTCTCCCTTTTGCACCTGATGTAGAAGTAGATGCAGAGCCTGACGAGGAAGTACCTCGACATGTTGATGAGGATGAGATTCTTTTCCCTGAACTGGTAGATAGAGTTAGTCAACAGGCAGTGGAAGATGAATATGCAGAGGAGCCTAGCAGCCGTGCTAGATTTGATGACACTTACGATGAAGAGAGGGAGGAGAACATCGACTCCTTAGTTTTACAAGAATATGATGTTGAGGACATGCCAACAATTGATTGGAACAGAGAGAATCCTGAGCTTACTCCAGGAACCGTATTCGAATCGATGGTGGACTGTCATAATGCAGTGACTACATATTGCATTCTCACTTAAAACTCCTATGAGGTTGATAGGAGTGAGCCAAGAAGATTCACTGTTCATTGCCCTTATGATAGGTGTAGGTTGCATGCATCCACTATGCTAAAGAGCAAATTGATTCAGGTATTACAACAGAATCTTTTTATCAGATTATTTATCCATTCTATATTCAGATCATGTGTACTGTTTCTTAATTGTATTTGACATCATTTTTCATTTTGTTTCAGATAAAAAGCAACCCACACGGGCACACTTGCCCACCTGGAGGGGGGGGGGAGGACAAATCTAAGCTTGCAAAGACTAGGTGGGTGGCAGATGCAATCTTGGATTGGGTGAGGGAAACACCAACAATTGGTCCAACAACACTCCATGGGAAGCTATTTGAGAAGTACAATATTAATATACCTTACATGAGTATTTTCTATGCTAAGGAAAGGGCTCTTGATAGGATTAATGGTCCATGGAATGAGATTTTTAAGTTGCTTCACACCTTCAAAGCTGAAGTGGAGACGACTAGTCCAGGGAGTGTTTTAGAGATTGACATGTTGGGGATCGTAGCAGAAATCAAAAAATTTCTACGCTTCACCAAGATCCATCTATGGAGTTTACTAGCAACGAGAAGGAAGGAGTGCATCTACATACCCTTGTAGATCGCGAGCGGAAGCGTTCAAGTGAACGGGGTTGATGGAGTCGTACTCGTCGTGATCCAAATCACCGATGACCGAGCGCCGAACGGACGGCACCTCCGCGTTCAACACACGTACGGAGCAGCGACGTCTCCTCCTTCTTGATCCAGCAAGGGGGAAGGAGAGGTTGATGGAGATCCAGCAGCACGACTGCGTGGTGGTGGAAGTAGCGGGGATCCCGGCAGGGCTTCACCAAGCGCAAGCGGGAGGGAGAGGGAGGCGCCAGGGGCTAGGGTACTGCTGCCCTCCCTCCCCCACTATTTATAGGGGTCCTGGGGGGGGGGCGCCGGCCCCCTGGAGATCCCATCTGAGGGGGGGGGGGGGCGGCGGCCAAGGGGGGTGGCTTGCCCCCCAAGCCAAGTGGGGCGCCCCCCACCCGTAGGGTTTCCAACCCTAGGCGCAGGGGAGGCCCAGGGGGGCGCCTCAGCCCACTAGGGGCTGGTTCCCCTCCCACTTCAGCCCATGGGACCCTCCGGGATAGGTGGCCCCACCCGGTGGACCCCCGGGACCCTTCCCGTGGTCCCGGTACAATACCGATAACCCCCGAAACTTTCCCGGTGCCCGAAACTGGACTTCCTATATATAATTCTTCACCTCCGGACCATTCCGGAACTCCTCGTGACGTCCGGGATCTCATCCGGGACTCCAAACAACTTTCGGGTTTCCGCATACTAATATCTCTACAACCCTAGCGTCACCGAACCTTAAGTGTGTAGACCCTACGGGTTCGGGAGACATGCAGACATGACCGAGACGCCTCTCCGGTCAATAACCAACAGCGGGATCTGGATACCCATGTTGGCTCCCACATGTTCCACGATGATCTCATCGGATGAACCACGATGTCGAGGATTCAATCAATCCCGTATACAATTCCCTTTGTCAATCGGTACGTTACTTGCCCGAGATTCAATCGTCGGTATCCCAATACCTTGTTCAATCTCGTTACCGGCAAGTCACTTTACTCGTACCGTAATGCATGATCCCGTGGCTAACTCCTTAGTCACATTGAGCTCATTATGATGATGCATTATCGAGTGGGCCCAAAGATACCTCTCCGTCATACGGAGTGACAAATCCCAGTCTCGATCCATGCCAACCCAACAGACACTTTCGGAGATACCCGTAGTGCACCTTTATAGTCACCCAGTTACGTTGTGACGTTTGGTACACCCAAAGCACTCCTACGGTATCCGGGAGTTGCACGATCTCATGGTCTAAGGAAATGATACTTGACATTGGAAAAGCTCTAGCAAACGAACTACACGATCTTTTGTGCTATGCTTAGGATTGGGTCTTGTCCATCACATCATTCTCCTAATGATGTGATCCCGTTATCAATGACATCCAATGTCCATAGTCAGGAAACCATGACCATCTGTTGATCAACGAGCTAGTCAACTAGAGGCTCACTAGGGACATGTTGTGGTCTATGTATTCACACATGTATTACGATTTCCGGATAACACAATTATAGCATGAACAATAGACAATTATCATGAACAAGGAAATATAATAATAACCATTTTATTATTGCCTCTAGGGCATATTTCCAACAGTCTCCCACTTGCACTAGAGTCAATAATCTAGTTACATTGTGATGAATCGAACACCCATAGAGTTCTGGTGTTGATCATGTTTTGCTCTAGGGAGAGGTTTAGTCAACGGATCTGCTACATTCAGGTCCGTATGTACTTTACAAATATCTATGTCTCCATTCTGAACACTTTCACGAATGGAGTTGAAGCGACGCTTGATATGCCTGGTCTTCTTGTGAAACCTGGGCTCCTTGGCAAGGGCAATAGCTCCAGTGTTGTCACAGAAGAGAGTCATCGGGCCCGACGCATTGGGAATCACCCCTAGGTCGGTAATGAACTCCTTCATCCAGATTGCTTCTTGCGCTGCCTCTGAGGCCGCCATGTACTCCGCTTCACATGTAGATCCCGCCATGACGCTTTGCTTGCAACTGCACCAGCTTACTGCCCCTCCATTCAAAATATACCCGTATCCGGTTTGTGACTTCGAGTCATCCAGATCTGTGTCGAAGCTAGCGTCGACGTAACCCTTTACGACGAGCTCTTCGTCACCTCCATAAACGAGAAACATATCCTTAGTCCTCTTCAGGTACTTCAGGATATTCTTGACCGCTGTCCAGTGTTCCATGCCGGGATTACTTTGGTACCTTCCTACCAAACTTACGGCAAGGTTTACATCAGGTCTGGTACACAACATGGCATACATAATAGACCCTATGGCTGAGGCATAGGGGATGACACTCATCTTTTCTCTATCTTCTGCCGTGGTCGGGCATTGAGCCGTGCTCAATTGCACACCTTGCAATACAGGCAAGAACCCCTTCTTGGACTGATCCATATTGAACTTCTTCAATATCTTGTCAAGGTACGTACTCTGTGAAAGACCAATGAGGCGTCTTGATCTATCTCTATAGATCTTGATGCCTAATATATAAGCAGCTTCTCCAAGGTCCTTCATTGAAAAACACTTATTCAAGTAGGCCTTTATACTTTCCAAGAATTCTATATCATTTCCCATCAATAGTATGTCATCCACATATAATATGAGAAATGTTACAGAGCTCCCACTCACTTTCTTGTAAACACAGGCTTCTCCATAAGTCTGTGTAAATCCAAACGCTTTGATCATCTCATCAAATCGAATGTTCCAACTCCGAGATGCTTGCACCAGCCCATAGATGGAGCGCTGGAGCTTGTATACCTTGTTAGCATTCTTAGGATCGACAAAACCTTCCGGCTGCATCATATACAATTCTTCCTTAAGAAAGCCATTAAGGAATGCCGTTTTGACGTCCATTTGCCATATCTCATAATCATAGAATGCGGCAATTGCTAACATGATTCGGACGGACTTCAGCTTCGCTATGGGTGAGAAAGTCTCATCGTAGTCAACCCCTTGAACTTGTCGATAACCCTTAGCGACAAGTCGAGCTTTATAGATGGTAACATTACCATCCGCGTCCGTCTTCTTCTTAAAGATCCATTTGTTTTCTATTGCTCGCCGATCATCGGGCAAGTCTGTCAAAGTCCACACTTTGTTTCCATACATGGATCCTATCTCGGATTTCATGGCTTCTAGCCATTTGTCGGAATCTGGGCCCGCCATCGCTTCTTCATAGTTCGAAGGTTCACCGTTGTCTAACAACATGATTTCCAGGACAGGGTTGTCGTACCACTCTGGTGCGGAACGTGTCCTTGTGGACCTACGAAGTTCAGCAGTAACTTGATCCAAAGCTTCATGATCATCATCATTAACTTCCTCCCCAGTCGGTGTAGTCACCACAGGAACATCTTCCCGCGCTGCGCTACTTTCCGGTTCGGAAGGGGTGACTATCACCTCATCAAGTTCCACTTTCCTCCCACTCACTTCTTTCGAGAGAAACTCTTTCTCCAGAAAGGACCCGTTCTTAGCAACAAAGATCTTGCCTTCGGATTTGAGGTAGAAGGTATACCCAATGATTTCCTTAGGGTATCCTATGAAGACGCATTTTTCCGACTTGGGTTCGAGCTTTTCAGGTTGAAGTTTCTTGACATAAGCATCGCATCCCCAAACTTTTAGAAACGACAGCTTAGGTTTCTTCCCAAACCATAATTCATACAGTGTCGTATCGACGGATTTCGACGGAGCCCTATTTAAAGTGAATGCGGCAGTCTCTAAAGCATAGCCCCAAAATGAGAGCGGTAGATCGGTAAGAGACATCATAGATCGCACCATATCCAATAGAGTGCGATTACGACGTTCGGACACACCATTTCGCTGAGGTGTTCCAGGCGGCGTGAGTTGTGAAACGATTCCACATTCCCTTAAGTGCGTACCAAATTCGTGACTCAAATATTCTCCCCCACGATCTGATCGTAGGAACTTTATTTTTCTGTCACGTTGATTCTCAACCTCACTCTGAAATTCCTTGAACTTTTCAAAGGTCTCAGACTTGTGTTTCATTAGGTAGACATACCCATATCTACTCAAGTCATCAGTGAGAGTGAGAACATAACGATAGCCTCCGCAAGCCGCAACACTCAGTGGACCGCACACATCAGTATGTATGATTTCTAATAAGTTGGTTGCTCGCTCCATTGTTCCGGAGAACGGAGTCTTGGTCATTTTGCCCATGAGGCATGGTTCGCATGTGTCAAATGATTCGTAATCAAGAGACTCCAAAAGTCCATCTGCATGGAGCTTCTTCATGCGCTTGACACCAATGTGACCAAGGCGGCAGTGCCACAAGTATGTGGGACTATCGTTATCAACTTTACATCTTTTGGTATTCACACTATGAATATGTGTAACATCACGTTCGAGATTCATTAAGAATAAACCATTGACCAGCGGGGCATGACCATAAAACATATCTCTCATATAAATAGAACAACCATTATTCTCGGATTTAAATGAGTAGCCATCTCGCATTAAACGAGATCCAGATACAATGTTCATGCTCAAAGCTGGCACTAAATAACAATTATTGAGGTTTAAAACTAATCCCGTAGGTAAATGTAGAGGTAGCGTGCCGACGGCGATCACATCGACCTTGGAACCATTCCCGACGCGCATCGTCACCTCGTCCTTCGCCAGTCTCCGCTTATTCCGCAGCTCCTGTTTTGAGTTACAAATATGAGCAACCGCACCGGTATCAAATACCCAGGAGCTACTACGAGTACTGGTAAGGTACACATCAATTACATGTATATCACATATACCTTTGGTGTTGCCGGCCTTCTTGTCCGCTAAGTATTTGGGGCAGTTCCGCTTCCAGTGACCACTTCCCTTGCAATAAAATCACTCAGTCTCAGGCTTGGGTCCATTCTTTGACTTCTTCCCGGCAACTGGCTTACCGGGCGCGGCAACTCCCTTGCCGTCCTTCTTGAAGTTCTTCTTACCCTTGCCTTTCTTGAACTTAGTGGTTTTATTCACCATCAACACTTGATGTTCCTTTTTGATCTCCACCTCCGCTGATTTCAGCATTGAATATACCTCAGGAATGGTCTTTTCCATCCCCTGCATATTGAAGTTCATCACAAAGCTCTTGTAGCTTGGTGGAAGCGACTGAAGGATTCTGTCAATGACCGCGTCATCCGGGAGATTAACTCCCAGCTGAGACAAGCGGTTGTGTAACCCAGACATTTTGAGTATGTGCTCACTGACAGAACTATTTTCCTCCATTTTACAACTGAAGAACTTGTCGGAGACTTCATATCTCTCGACCCGGGCATGAGCTTGGAAAACCATTTTCAGCTCTTCGAACATCTCATATGCTCCATGTTTCTCAAAACGCTTTTGGAGCCCCGGTTCTAAGCTGTAAAGCATGCCGCACTGAACGAGGGAGTAATCATCAGCACGTGATTGCCAAGCGTTCATAACGTCTTGGTTCTCTAGGATGGGTGCTTCACCTAGCGGTGCTTCTAGGACATAATCTTTCTTGGCAGCTATGAGGATGATCCTCAGGTTCCGGACCCAGTCCGTATAGTTGCTGCCATCATCTTTCAGCTTGGTTTTCTCTAGGAACGCGTTGAAGTTGAGGGCAACGTGGGCCATATGATCTACAAGACATATTGTAAAGATTTTAGACTAAGTTCATGATAATTAAGTTCATCTAATTAAATTATTCAATGAACTCCCACTCAGATAGACATCTCTCCAGTCATCTAAGTGAAACATGATCCCAGTTAACTAGGCCGTGTCCGATCATCACGTGAGACGGACTAGTCAAGATCGGTGAACATCTTCATGTTGATCGTATCTTCTATACGACTCATGCTCGACCTTTCGGTCTTCCGTGTTCTGAGGCCATGTCTGTACATGCTAGGCTCGTCAAGTCAACCTAAGTGTATTGCGTGTGTTCCGAGGCCATGTCTGTACATGCTAGGCTCGTCAACACCCGTTGTATGCGAACGTTAGAATCTATCACACCCGATCATCACGTGGTGCTTCGAAACAACGAACCTTTGCAACGGTGCACAGTTAGGGGGAACACTTTCTTGAAATTATTATAAGGGATCATCTTACTTACTACCGTCATTCTAAGCAAATAAGATGTAAAACATGATAAACATCACATGCAATCAAATAGTGACATGATATGGCCAATATCATTTTGCTCCTTTGATCTCCATCTTCGGGGCGCCATGATCATCTTTGTCACCGGCATGACACCATAATCTCCATCATCATGATCTCCATCATCGTGTCTTCATGAAGTTGTCACGCCAACGATTACTTCTACTTACATGGCTAACGTGTTTAGCAATAAAGTAAAGTAATTTACATGGCGTTATTCAATGACACGCAGGTCATACAAAAAATAAAGACAACTCCTATGGCTCCTGCCGGTTGTCATACTCATCGACATGCAAGTCGTGATTCCTATTACAAGAACATGATCAATCTCATACATCACATATATCTCATTCATCACATCCTTTTGGCCATATCACATCACAAGGCATATGCTGCAAAAACAAGTTAGACGTCCTCTAATTGTTGTTGCAAGTTTTTACGTGGCTTCTATAGGTTTCTAGCAAGAACATTTCTTACCTACGTTGAAACCACAACATGATATGCCAATTTCTATTTACCCTTCATAAGGACCCTTTTCATCGAATCCGTTCCGACTAAAGTGGGAGAGACAGACACCCGCTAGCCACCTTATGCAACTAGTGCATGTCAGTCGGTGGAACCTGTCTCACGTAAGCGTACGTGTAAGGTCGGTCCGGGCCGCTTCATCCCACGATGCCACTGAATCAAGATAAGACTAGTAGTGGCAAGTAACTTGACAAAATCGATGCCCACAACAACTTGTGTTCTACTCATTCATAGAAACTACGCATAGACCTAGCTCATGATGCCACTATTGGGGATCGTTGCAGAATTTAAAATTTTCTACGCATCACCAAGATCAATCCATGGAGAAACTAGCAACGAGAGAGAGGGGAGTGCATCTTCATACCCTTGAAGATCACGATGCGGAAGCGTTGCAATAACGCGGATGAAGGAGTCGTACTCGTAGCGATTCAAATCGCGGTGCATTCCGATCTAAGCGCCGAACAATGGCACCTCCGCGTTCAACACACGTGCAGCCCGGTGACATCTCCCGCGCCTTGATCCAGCAAGGAGGAGGGAGAGGTTGAGGAAGAAGGCTCCAGCAGCAGCACGATGGCGTCGTGGTGGTTATCCGGCAGGGCTTCGCCAAGCACAAACGGAGGAGGAGAGGTGTTGGAGAGGGGGAGGGATGCGCCTTGGATGTGGTGCGGCTGCCCTCCCTCCTCCCCTCTATTTATAGGGTGAAGGGGGAAGGGGGCCGACCCCTCTAGATGAGATCTAGAGGGGGGCGGCGGCCAAGGGGAGGGGGCTTGCCCCCCAAGCCAAGGGGGGCGCCCCCTTTAGGCCCCCCAACCCTAGGCGCATGGGCCCTAGGGGGTGGCGCCCAGCCCACTTAGGGGTTGGTTCCCTTACACATACAACCCATAGGGCCCTCCGGGGCAGGTGAACCCTCCCGGTGGACCCCTGGAACCCCTCCGGTGGTCCCGGTACAATACCGGTAAACCCCCGAATACTTCCAGTGACCGTATGATGACTTCTCATATATAAATCTTCACCTCCGGACTATTCTAGAACTCCTCATGACATCCAGTATCTCATCCGAGACTCCGAACAATATTCGGTAACCACGTACAAATCTTCCGTATAACCCTAGCATCATCGAACCTTAAGTGTGTAGACCCTACGGGTTCGGGAATCATGCAGACATGACCGAGATAGCTCTCTGACCAATAACCAACTGCGGGATCTGGATACCCATGTTGGCTCCCACATGTTCCACGATGATCTCATCAGATGAACCATGATGTCAAGGATTCAAGTAATCACGTATACAATTTCCTTTGTTAATCGATACGTTACTTGCCCGAGATTCGATCCTCGGTATCCCAATACCTCGTTCAATCTCGTTACAGGCAAGTCACTTTGCTCGCTCCGTAATGCATGATTCCGTGACCAACTACTTAGTAACATTGAGCTCATTATGATGATGCATTACCGAGTGGGCTCATAGATACCTCTTCGTCATACGGAGTGACAAATCCCACTCTCGATTCGCGCCAACCCAACAGACACTCTCGGAGATACCTGTAGTGCACCTTTATAGCCACCCAGTTACGTTGTGACGTTTGGTACACCCAAAGCACTCCTACGGTATCCGGGAGTTGCACGATCTCATGGTCTAAGGAAATGATACTTGACATTGGAAAGCTCTAGCAAACGAACTACACGATCTTTTGTGCTATGCTTAGGATTGGGTCTTGTCCATCACATCATTCTCCTAATGATGTGATCCCGTTATCAATGACATCCAATGTCCATAGTCAGGAAACCATGACCATCTGTTGATCAACGAGCTAGTCAACTAGAGGCTCACTAGGGACATGTTGTGGTCTATGTGTTCACACATGTATTACGATTTCCGAATAACACAATTATAGCATGAACAATAGACAATTATCATGAACAAGGAAATATAATAATAACATTTTATTATTGCCTCTAGGGCATATTTCCAACATGACAAGCATACAGTTAAGTACAAATTAAAAGGGAAGGCACTGGAGAAGGAGTGCTTTAGGAGGGCTTTTGTTTGTTTCAAGGCTTGCTGGCAGGGGTTTCTGGATGGTTGTAGGCCCTATTTGGCTGTTGATGCAACTACTTTGAATGGAAGATGGAGAGGCCAGCTAGCAGCAGCTTCTGCAGTTGATGGACACAACTGGCTATTCCCAGTTGCATTTGGTGTGTTGGAGGTAGAGTCCGAGGAGAGTTGGGTCTGGTTTCTGTAGCAGTTGCGCAACATTATAGGTACACCCTCAGGTTTAGTTATACACACAGATGCTTGCAAGGGTTTAGAAACTCCAGTAGAAATTGTATTCCCTGGAGTGGAACATAGGGAATGTATGCGACACCTAGCGCAGAATTTTAAAAAGAAATTCAGAGGCAAAGTTTATGATGAGAACCTATGGCCAGCATCATACACATGCAGCTTGAGGAAGCATGAGCACCATTTGAGAGTGTTGTATGCTCACAATCCTTTGGTGAAGGAGTACATGGATGAACATCATGGAAAGTTGTGGTCAAGAAGCAAATTCAATGAAATCTGCAAAGTAGACTATGTGACCAATAACCTCGCTGAGTGTTTCAATGCAAAGTTCAAGTCAGTGAAATGGCTTTTGTTGTGGCAAGCATTTGATAAGATCAGGCAGATGATCATGATAAAGATGGCTCATCATAAAAGAATTGCAAAAACACAATATGTTGGCCATCTTATGCTCCCATCTCTGATTAAGGCATTGCATGCCAAGGCAAGAGGACTAAGGATGAAATGCATTCGACCGTTGACATACGAGGCTGAGGTGACATACACTGACAGTAAAAATAGGGAATGGAGATATCTAGTGAACCTTGCAACTAATGAATGCAGTTGTAGGCAATGGCAGATCCGCGGGAAGCTGTGCATGCATGCCCTACATCTCATGACTGTATTGGAGGTGAAGATGGTGTAGTTGATCAGTATTGCCCTGAATATTTCTCTGTTGCCAAATTTAGGGCTGCTTATGCTGAAAATGTGCCTGCACTCTTGGGAAAAGACCAATGGAACATAGTAGACCCAGGGTTCAAACTCTGTTCTCCTGTACTGACTAGACCACCAGGAAGACCAAGGAAAAAGAGGATAAGAGCCGGTGAAGAGGGCCGCGTAAAAAATAACATAAGTGCAAAAGATGTGGTATCCTAGGGCATATTGCTAGGCTTGTACCAATCCAGTTGATGCATCATTTGGAGAAGAGGAACAATGGGCAGAAGCAAATGCAGAGGAGAATGCAGCAACAGACGAGAATGGAGCAAGTTTAGAGGAGAATGCAGCAACAGAGGAGAATGTAGCAAGTTTAGAGGAGAATGCAGCAACAGAGGAGAATGAAGCAACTGAAGTAGCAGCGAGGTACATGTGCAACCTTTCCCCTTTTTGCATTTGTTCTATTTTTCATCAATGGCTAAGCTCAATTTGACCCAGGTTATAGGTTAATTAGAGGCACAAGACAGAAAAGACCAAGAGAGGAAGAAACTTCATCGGTTGAACCATCATCTGATGCAGAATTTGAAACCATGGCTTATGAAGGTTTTCAAGCTATAAGAGAGGAGGAAGTTATTTTGTCTGAAGTTACTTTAAGGATTAGTGAACCCACAGATGACCGTCAAGTGGTCATCACTTGCTCGGTTAGTCAACAAAACCGCCACCACCAGAAGTGAAGATCAGAAGCAACAAGACAAAGCTTTCAAAAGCACGAATCATCCCAGCCAGGGAAACCAGAAGCAAGACGGTTAACCCATCCCGGAACACAAGGAGCAAGGCAAAGATTTGAATTTGAACTTGAATGGAAGTCATAAACTTTGAACTTTAAGGATTTGTAATAAGAATTCTGTTGTCAATTTGAACTTTGAACTACTGCGAAAACTTGTAAGGTGTAATAATTATATTTGTAATTTGATGTGAAATTTGAGGTAGAATACAAAACTGAGGCAAAATTTGAATTTTAGGCACACTTTGAATTTGAACCAACACTTGAAGTCCATTCCCGTGTGGTGTGAGTTGCAAAGTTTGTTGAACTATTATAAACGTTAGGTGATCAATTCAATCTCTTTTGCTGGTAAAACTTGTAGTCATGAGAATGTGCTCCAAATGAGCTCCCAAGCTAGGGTAAACAACCCCATTTGTAATCAAGTTTTTTTGACCTACTCCAAATGAGCCGAATATTTTTATTAACACCTATTCAATCTATATAGTGTAGATTCGAAGAATCACTATTTATTGAATTAATCTTTCTATTTTTACATTTTTTTGAAACAAATATACTTTAATAGAAAACCATTAGAAACACGTTTAGAATATGAAAATGGAAAACTAAGTTCAAATCCTTCTTATTCACTTCGAAATCAAGCTTTGGTGATTTTTTTTAAATTTTCAAAAACCGGAGGGAACCCTACCTCCTCTCCTTGGTCTCTATGAAATGTTGTACGTGATAGCTCATATGTGTGAAGGTTTTTTCATGAAAATGTCCATAGACAAAGTTTATGATTTTTAGTGGGTAACATGTCACACAAGACAACATTGTGCGTAGGTTTTATATTTTTTTGATTTTTTTAAATTAATGGTGCTCATTTGACCTCGATCGTGCTAGCTAGATTTTTTTCGTAAATGTCCGTATACCAAGTTTAGTATTTTTCCTCGTTAGTGTGTCTTATAAAACGACGATTGATGAAGGTTTCATATTTTTTCAATTTTTTTAAAAATAGTTATGCTCAGTCAAAGCCTTGGAAACCCCGTTGACCAGCTCAAAACCCCTCTAAACCCCGCGGGGTTTCACCTAACCCTAGCTCCAAATGTCAGCCGTCCGATCATACCCTAGCGCCAAGCGACAGCCCTCGGATGTGGTCTTCTAGAAGGAATTCCAAGGGCAGGCCGCGTGCAGGCTCCATGCCGTTGGATCACATGGACGGCTCCGCATCGTTGGATCGTGGGGCGATCCGCGAGACTTGTTGGTTGTGCCTCCCCTTTCTTCTGCTGCTTATTCTATGGCGACGAGAGGAGCCACTCCTCCTCTGCTTCTTCTTCTCCAGCGACGATCATCGCCACTCCTCTGCTTCTTCTTCTCCGGTGACTATGGGCGATATGTCGAGCTCCACTTCAGCCTCCCGCCCCTCGTGGACCTAGTATGGTCCACTTCCCATGGAGCGATGTCCTGACTGCCCACGCAGCGCGCCACTGATACGGTTGACTTCGAATTAGGTCAAGAATGGCAACTATGGGCGCGAGTTCGTGAAATGCGAGAGCAAGCCAGAGGGGCAGTTTAGATCTCATGATTTTTCTCTGATTTCTTTTTCTATTTGCTTTTAATTTTTTATCTGGAATTTAGGGTTCATGTTTTTCGTTTCAGATCGTGAAGAAATGCACACATTTTGAATGGCTGGATGACTACGTTAAGCGGATTCAATTCAATGGGGCCCCAACCCGGGAGCTCAATCTGCCGTCAACACCAATGAATTTGGTCTCTAAAAGTGCTGCTCTGACAGTTGGGGATGCAGATCTGAAGGGGGAATTAAAGAAGATGAACAAGAACTTGAAGCAGATGATTCAATTGAACAAGCAGGCGAATCTGATAGCTTTAGGATTTTATCCCTTTTATTTTTGTGTAGTTGCTCTAGGATTTGCTTACTTGCTGGTCATCACTCGTTAAAGATGTTATTAGTGTGGTGTCATGTGCTCTAGGATTTGGTTAAATTTGTGGATCATGTGCTATACGATTTGCTTAAATCTGTGGATCATGTGTTCTATGCTCTGTGTTGCTTAATTTGTGGATCATGTCAGTTTTGTACACTTTTAGTTTCTTCAGTTTCGTCAGACAACATTGACCGCAGAAGAAAAAAAACATAGTTCTAGGGCCCAAATTGAAACCCTTGAAACTAAGCTCTGGTTGGGCCGTCTCATTGTGTTGAGTGTCGAAGTCCCACAAAGATAAAAGAGGCCTAGAAAATAGTGCATGCACT
This sequence comes from Triticum aestivum, assembly GCF_018294505.1. Taxonomy (NCBI): domain Eukaryota; kingdom Viridiplantae; phylum Streptophyta; class Magnoliopsida; order Poales; family Poaceae; genus Triticum; species Triticum aestivum. Next base: position 486,716,569 of record NC_057811.1, read on the forward strand.
GGCTCTGTTTTTTCCTTGATTATTGCCATGGTAAATCAAATTATTGCCATGCCAAACAAAAATACTTCCTCCTTCTCAGTTTATAGGACATGCACGTAGTTTTAGGTTAACAATTTAACTAGCTAAATATGTATTATATGTGATGAAAAATATATGTTTAGAAACTACATCCGCTTAAGTATCTAGTGACATATTTTTGGTGACATATTACACATATTTAATTAGTCAAATCGATGACCTAGAACCACATGCATGCCCTATAAACCGATACGGAGGGAGTAGTGCATATGGTAAATCGATTTATTGTTGGACTTGCCCATGTCAAATTTATTTGCACATATTGTGGCAATTTCCTTCTGTATATAGCCTACGGCACAACACTTTGCTTGATTTTTTTAGAGCATGTCAGACTTAATTATGTAGATCATGATATCCATCTGAAACCACGTCTAAAATAAAGTCTGGTGGCACCATTAGCCACCATATCCATCTAGAGAGCATGTCTAGGGATCGGCTACGACACCATATCTATCTAGAAAGCACGTCTACGGCTCAGCTACAACACCATATCCATCTACCGATATCTCATGTAGCAAGCATACATCCATAACATAGAAATTAGCAACCATAGCATACTTCTTACATAAAACATAGGGTGCCCTAAACCATAGCATATGCCACAAACTATACAAAAGTTAGCTTGTTTTTGTTCATACAATATATGGAATAGGGCCACCAACAATTCAAAAAAATATTGGTTTTCATTGAGGGATACCCTTTCATTGATTGATTTAGCAGAAGGGCTCGTGTACAGCACCATATCCATCTAGCGATATCTCACGTCAAATAAGATAGAAATAGCAAGCAAAACACAGATAACCAATGACATATCAAATAGGATCAAATAAGGGTAGCAAGCATAACATAGTTCTTAGGGGATAACACGACAGAGATTAAAAGTTCACGGTACAACCAACGACATAATAAGATAGAAATATATAAAAGATAAAAATCCCTAACACCCTAGGGTAAGACAAGCTCATGAGACCGAGCCTTCACCACTAGCTTCACTGCGCCTCCTCTTGACTGCTCCTCTTCTCCATGTTGTCCTGGCCGATGTAGTAGGGGAGGTTGTGCATACCGCCGCGGGTGCGAAAGATGCAGTCAAAGTTTGTGAAGATGTTGTGGGTTGTGAATGCGATGAATTCGCATCCACACCAAAACACCTTGCCGAGGAGGTAGTACGCATCAAATCTGTTGGTGAAGGTGATGGTGAGCCCTATCGGCGGTGTCCTGGAGTTTGGACGCACTTCCTCCAGTCGGAACATCACCGGCGAGCTCATCGGGAGGTGGGCGAAGCCTGCACAGAGGAACCACTCGGCAAACCGCCTTGCACCCCTCTAGTGTGAGAACGCCCACACGCGGAGCGTCCTCTCCGTGACGAAGCCGACCGGATACCGTCTCTCCAGCATGGTTGGTGGGAGCTTGAAGGTGGGGTTGTTGTACTACATCCTCGCCTTGCTTTGAGAGTGCCCTGGGTTTGGTTGAAGAAGAGAAGGGGGCGGTGCAAATCGATGTGTGGAGAATAGGTCGAGGGGTGGTGGTTTAAATAGGGAAAGGTGAAGGGAAGGGGAGTGGCACCGGCCGCGCTTTGGATTTGCTACGTTCAAACGAGCCGCGTCGATCGATATGCCACTTTAATTGCCAACGGGTTTTAATTGCCACGTTGAATAGATGCGGGTGGATCAAAAAGTGTGAAACTGATCTACATCAAGGAGACACGCGTGGGAGATGAGACGAACCAGCGGCAACGGCTCCCGTGAAAAAGAGGCCGGTCAGCGCATCGTGGCGGCGGGCAGCGGCGCATGCAGGTAGGCTAGTTACGTGCATGCATACCAGCCTAGCTAGGCATGTCGTACATACATAACAGGCTTCTGGCATTGCGTCCCGCGCACGGCCCAACAGTCTAACGACGGCCCAACGGGCGAACAGCGGCACCGTCCCGACGGGCGACACAGTCAACGTGGCCCCACTCGTTAGAGTTAATGGCCAAAGCACGGACCCGACGGCATCCACCGTTTGTGACCAGCTCTGAGGGTTTCGGGAAAGGGAGTGGGAAAAGTGAGAAAAAGTTAAGAACGTGGGGATGAATGAGTATGGCTAAGGAACCAGGGGCACAGATGTAAAAATCCCTTATTTCTCAACAACAAATCAAAGATTTGATCACACATGTTTGAATTGAAGGTATAGTTTTCATTCTCTAGCCGATCTTGTTGTGAGAACGGCTTTGGAATTGAGCAAACCAATGGTTCACATTTGACATCTCCCCATTCGGCTCAAAATTTTCTTTTGCATTCTCTTCCTGATGTCATTGGATAAGATATTATACTAGCATCGATTTTCTCAAAAGAACCTAAACTTGACTTCATTTTTCTGAAACAAAAATATTTAAAATATACTTGCCTCAGTTGAGACCAAGTGTAAGCCAAGTAAGCAATAAGAAAAGCTACCCAAATAGATATGAACTTTAGATAAAGCAATAGGGAAAGCCTTGGCTGCAATAATATGTCACTATCGGTCTTTGTAAATAGCGTAATGGGTTGACCGATATGCTCTGTAACAATTTTTGTGTTAACAAGTAAATTACCCTTCTTCATTGGTCTTTCAAAATTACTTGTGAGAATTTTTGTAATAGATGCATCAACAATAAAGTTGTGACCAAATATGAAAATAGGTAAATTACTTGCTAGACATACCTCTTGAAATATGTTGGGAAAGCATGATGGTGGTGTGACTTGAACAATATCGTGATTCACTTCTGGATGGCTTCCCAACACCTCGTCGCCCTCTTTTTCTTGATTCAGTGCATCATTACATTGAAGATCTTTGTCAACCAAACTTTGTTCGGCTATATGTTCTCGCTCTTGAAGCTCATCAATTTCTATGGCACGAAACTCATAGGGCAGGAAGTAGGTTCCATTAACTTCAGAAAAATCAAGCATGGTCGTTTTGCTATTCTGCCATGCCCTTTCTCAGTACTACTTGCCTCTTTGGATTTGATGGATTCGGAATATATACTACTTGATTCGGCTCTTTCAACCAAAGCACTTTCATGTTTCGAATCATTCTTCTTTTCATTGATACTATCAATTGGAAATGATTCTTTTATCTGAGCCAATTATTTTTCTATTTGTTTCTGGCGGCGAGCGGCAAAATTGGTTTTCATATTTTTCTCAATTTCAGTCCACTCCGGATATGATTGCCCCCAATGCTTTTAGATTCTTTCGGCAATGACATATGGGTGTTGCCGAAACTTTGCAATTGGGTAGGGGATGTATAATATGATATAGTACTAGGTGAAGGCATATGCATTGTTGTAGAACCATATTTTTGCTCGCCAATTCTATCAATTGGCAAAGAATCATCTTCTTGCAAACTCTAGCTTTTATTGCATTATAATCAGGAACTAACCCCTTATCATGCTCTTCAAGGCAAAGAGCACTAATCTTGTTATTTTGGGCTATATCCCTTTTTAATGTAGCCACTTCCCATTATGTAAGGGATTGCTCCACAATACTTCTAGATTCTTTCGACAGTAAGGTGTTGCCGAAATTATGCAATCGTGTAGCCGATGCATTATATGCTACAATATTAGATGATGGCATGTTCACTCCTGCAAAATTTTCACTTATTTGGCTATGACCAAGAAGATGCAGAGCCGAATTATGAGCATCTATAGTTGTATACGATGCCACAAAATTGCTAACATGAGGTGTAGCATATGACGGTTGAGAGTAACTGGCTGAATAGCTAGTTGTAGCATGGCCAATTCTCCTACCCATCGGCATGGTTGGACTAGTATATTGCAAATTAGTTGTCGATGAATAAAAAGAAGAAACACTTTGTCGCATGTTATTGGAAGTTCCTACAGGAGGCGTTTCAACTTGATTGACCAAACTCATCATGATATTCATCGGCATAACAATTTCTGGGGTTGCTGTTGCATGAGAGTTGGAGTACATATGGTGCATTTTACTAGTATCATAAGAAGTTGAAGAATGTAAATTACTTTGAATCGGTCTTTGTACGTAATTAGATGCATTATAAAAAAACTAGGGCTGGCCGATAGAGTACACTCATTGAACGATCTAGTAACACCATATGAATTATTTGCATCTACAGTACGGAATTGGGTATTCATATTACCTTTGTAGATTGCAGACCCTAGATGACAATCACTTTGTAGCAAGAACAGGCTGGAGACCGTTCAAAGCTTTGATCCCAGCAGAGTCGCCAAAAAGTGTGTTCACACACGAACACGTCTCCGTGTACCCTCGACGCCGGGGGTGATGCACCGAGCTCACATCGAAGGAGACCCGGCCGGAAGCGCGGTACGCAAGCAATCCGGCGGGCACTTTTGTAGACCCGAAACCCCTCTTGCCCGGGAGGGACCCTGTCAGGGCTTGCAGCGGCTATGGGCTGCCCTAAGTTGACCTGATCACCCCTAGGGCCTCGTGGATCGCTGCCCTCCTTCACAAAGAATGAACGAAGAACGAGGAAGAAGAAGAACAAGGGAGAAGGTAAAAGTAAAGGTAAAAGATGATATTTTGATTGTTCAATTGTGTGTTTTTGAATCGGCCATCACCTCTCATCTATTTATGAGGCGGCTGGACTTCCCGTACAAGAAAAAGACTAAAAATTTCGTCCAAAATATCAAAAACCCTAACCTAACTCGGACAGGAATCTTTGGCAATTTTCGGATGAACTCGGAGCCACCGATTGGTTTGCTTCTGTCCCACCGAGTGAATGTTGCCAACCTTCTGTAATTTTTTGGATCAACTCGGTCTCACCGAGTCAAATCAACTCGGTCGGTTTGAAATGACTCTGTAGCTTCTGTTATTGACCTTGTTTTGCCTCCACAGGTTGCATACGGACTCCGATTAAGATGAATTCTATATTAAAATCAACCGATTCGATGAGACGGACAACTTTCATGTTGAAACTTTTTCCATATGAGGCCATATTAATTGAGTTTATGGCCAGTCTATAATCTGATGTCAATATGAGCATCTTGAACTTATCATAACTTTTGCATCCGAGCTCCATTTTAGACCATCGTCATATCCATCTTGATATTCTCGAAGGGAACCATCCCATGGTGACTTTCAATCATAAGTTTGAATTAGTCTTGACATAGCTTTAAGCAACTTTTATGATTATGCCACTTTTGAGCGTCAATAGGGAGGCGTGGAAGAAAAGGACACGCGTAAATCCTCCCTCCTCTACTTGTTCTGGAAGTTTCTTTTCTTCTTCTTCTTTTTTAAGAAAAAAGAGGGAAGCTTGACGTGTTATGGTTTAATTGGACCATGATATTGTTTTCAACCTGAATACAACTTCTCTATCTTTTTCTTTTCTTTTTGAGCCATATATCTTCTCTTTCTATTTTATCTCTTCTTCTATCTATAATATTTAAAAAATAGTACTCCCTCCGTCCCATAATATAAGAACGTTTTTGACACTACACTAGTGTAAAAAACGTTCTTATATTATGGGACGTGATACGTCTGCAACGTATCTATAATTTATGAAGTATTCATGCTGTTTTATTATCATTCTTGGATGTTTTACAATCATTTTGTACCAACTTTATATCATTTTTTGGGACTAACCTATTGACCCAGTGCCCAGTGCCAGTTGCTGTTTTTTGCTTGTTTTTTACATCGCAGGAAATCAATATCAAACGGAGTCCAAACACTACGAAACTTTTTGGAGAATTTTTATGGACCAGAACACCCAGGATGGGCCAGAGCAGCACATGGGGGTTGCCCCGAGGGGGGCACAACCCACCAGGGCGCGCCCAGGTGGGTTGTGCCCACCTCGGTGGCCTCCCGCACCCCCTCTTCACCCTATAAATTCACAAATATTCCAAAACCCTTCTGGGTAGCCCTAGATTAGAAGTTCCGCCGCCGTAAGGCTCTGTAGCCACCGAAAACCAATCTAGACCCTGTCCGGCACCCTGTCGGAGGGGGGAATCATCACCGGTGGCCATCTTCATCATCCCGACGGCCACCACGATGAGGAGGGAGTAGTCCACCCTCGGGGCCGAGGGTTTGTACCAGTAGCTATGTGTCTAATCTCTCTCTCTCTCTCTCGTGTTCTTGAGATGTCACGATCTTGATGTATCGTGGGCTTTGTTAATGTAGTCGGATCATATGGTGTTTTCCCCTCTCTATCTTGTTGTGGTGAATTGAGTTTTTCCCTTTGAGATTTCGTTGTTATCGGATTGAATACTTTTATGGATTTGAGAACACTAGATATATGTCTTGCAATTGAATACTCATGGTGACAATGGGGTATCCTATTGATTTACTTGATATATGTTTTGGCACTCAACTCGCGGATTCCCGAGGTGACATTGGGGTAATCTTTGCATAGGGGTTGATGCACGCTCTTGTCTTTAGTTTCTCCGGTAGAAATCTCATTGCACTCTTTGAAGTTCTTTGTGTTGGATTGAGTATTATGAATATGAATTTGCTTTGGTGTTATTTTTGTACGAACTCTAGGATAGATCGAACGGAAAGAATAGCTTTGTGTTATTTTAGTACGAACTCTTGAATAGATCGAACGGAAAGAATAGCTTTGAGGTGGTTTCATACCCTACAAACAATTTATTCTTATGTTCTCCGCTAGATAGGAACTTTGGAGTGATTCTTCATCACACTTTGAGGGATGGTTATATGATCTAACTATATTAGCATTGTTGAGAGATTGCACTAGCGAAAGTACGGACCCTAGGCCTTGTTTCTAAGCATTGCAATACCGTTTTTGTGCCTGTTTACTATTTGCTACCTTGCTGTTTTTATTTATTCAGTTTATAAAAATATATTTCTACCATCAATATTACACTTTTATCACCATCTCTTCGCCGAACTAGTGCACCTATACAATTTTCCATTGTATTGCGTGTGTTGGGGACACAATAGATTTCTTGTATTTGGTTGCAGGGTTGTTCGAGAGAGACCATCTTCATCCTACTCCTCCCACGGATTGATAAACCTTAGGTCATCCACTTGAGGGAAAATTGCTACTGTCCTACAAAACTCTGCGCTTGGAGGCCCAACACGAGTCTACAAGAATAAAGTTGCGTAGTAGACATCAAGCTCTTTTCTGGCGCCGTTGCCGAGGAGGCGAGTGCATGAAGGTATATCTTTAGATCTTGCAATTGAATCTTTTAGTTTCTTGTTTTATCACTAGTTTGGTCTATATATAAAAAGAAAACTAAAAAAAGTTGGAATTGAGGTTGCGTCATATTATTGATCATCTGTATAATATCTTTCTTGAAAATGATGGATCGGAAAATTGTGCTCAATTGTTAGAAGAAGAAGTCAATAAAATGTTTGGCACAAAATATTTGAATGATGAGCATGATTGCAATGTTGCTAGTATGAATTCTTTGAATATCCATGATGCTAATGATATGCAAAGCCATAAGCTTGGGGATGCTATGTTTGATGAAGAAGATATTTTTAGTCCCCCAAGTTTTGATGATAAAATTTATTATGATGAATGCATGCCTCCTATTTATGATGATTATATTGATGAAAGTGGATTCGGAGAGGTCATGACTTTATTTAATGATGATTCCACTATGTTGGAAGAGGCGTCAATTGATTATGATAACAAAGTTGCTATCTATGATGATTATGATGATGACATGTATGCTATATTGAATAATGATAACCGTGAAACTTGTCATCATGATTTTAATTTTCAATCACATGATAGTTATTTTGTTGAGTTTGTTCCCACCACTATTGATGAGAATAAATGTTCTTATGTGGAGAGTAATAAAATTTCTATGCTTATGCATCATGAAAAAACTGCTTTATGTGATAGTTATATTGTTGAATTCATTCATGATGCTACTGAAAATTATTATGAGAGAGGAACATATGCTTGTAGGTATTGCAATAATATCAAGTTTCCTCTCTATGTGTTGAAAATCTTGAAGTTGCACTTGTTTTGCCTTCCTATGCTAGTTGATTCTTGCTCCCACAAATTGTTTGCTCACAAAATCCCTATGCATAGTAAGTGGGTTAGACTTAAATGTTCTTGCCATGCGATTCATGATGCTCTTGTTATGTTTCAATCCTTATCTTTTATGCGAGCATCATTGAACTCATCATGCCTAGCTAAAAGGCATTAAAGAAAAGCGCTTGTTGGGAGACAACCCAACACTTTTACCTACTTTTTTTGTGTGTTCACATGATTATGATACTGTAGTAATAATGTTTTATTGCTTTTGTTTCAATAAAGTTCCAAGTAAAGCCTTTGGGATAGTGTGGATGATAGTGACTTGAATCTGTGCAAAAACAGAAACTTTTGCGCTCAGTCCAGGAAATTTGAAAATTCACTGGAATGTGATTTTTATCTGAATGTTTTACAGGTGATAGATATACAAATTCTCTACGTTGTCCTATTTTTTCAGAATTTTTTGAGTAGCAGAAGTATGGTTGGAGTACAGATTACTACAGGCTGTTCTGTTTTTGACAGATTCTGTTTTCAATGCATAGTTTGCTTGTTTTCTAGTTTCTATGGCTTATATTGCTGAATATAAATTGTGGAAATTATATGCTACAGTAGGCATTGTGTGGAAACAATTATTAATCTTGTCTTTGACAGTACCAAAGTAAAATGGTTTCCTCTTTATCATACTAACCTATCTCACGAAGTTCCGTTAAGTTTTGTGTGATTGAAGTTTTCAAGTTTTGGGTGAGATATCAATATGAGGAGAATAAGGAGTGACAAGACCCTAATCTTGGGGATGCACAAGGCACCCCAAGGTAATATTCAAGGAAGATCCAAGCAACTAAGCTTGGGGATGCCCGGAAGGCATCCCCTCTTTCGTCTCCAGCATTATCGGTAACCTCACTTGGAGCTATGTTTTCATTCGTCACATGCTATGTGTTTTACTTGGAGCGTCAATTTATTTTGTTAGGATTTTCTTGCTGTTACTTAGAATAATTTTTTGCATCTTTCTTTTCAATAAAAATGTCAAGGATAGCCTTTACCATGCTTATTTTGGAAGTATACATGTTGTTGTTTCAAAACAGAAAATTTATCGCTGTTGCAAAAATTCCCTAGAAAAGTCAGAATGTGATAAAATGTTGAAACATTTTGCATAATAAGCTCTGGTAAATTTTCTACAGTGTGGTAAATTTTCATAATTTTTGGAGTTAGCGAAGTATGATGAATTTTGCATTCTTTACAGACTGTACTGTTTTGGCAGATTGCTGTTATGGTTGCATTGTTTGCATATGTTTGCTTGTTTAATGATTCTATTCGAGGATAGGAGTATTAAATATGCAGAGGCATTTAGTATGCAATGTCGAATAATAATTTTTTTGATTTTCTATAGTAGAGAATGATAAGGTTTTTGCATTGGTTTATACAAACTCACGAGTTCTTGTAGAGTTTTGTGTGGATGAAGTTTTTAAGATTTAGGGAAACCGTGGTATAAAAGGAATTAAGGAGACACAAAAGCTCAAGCTTGGGGATGCCCAAGGCATCCCAAGATAATATTTCAAGAAGTCTCAAGCATCTAAGCTTGGGGATGCCCCGGTAGGCATGGCACCTTTCTTCTTCAACAATTATCGGTTAGTATCGGTTGAACCTAAATTTTTGGTTCTTCACATGATGTGTGCTATTCTTGGAGTGTCATTTTATTTTGTTTTTGCTTGTTATTTTAATAAAATACTTAGATCTGAAACTTTTAAATAAGAGAGAGTCCTCACATAGCTATTTATTTACTTAACTACTCGCATGATCTTCACTTATATCTTTTTGGAGTAGTTGATCATTTACTCTTGTGCTTCACTTATATCCTATGAGTAAATTGTTGAATAAATTGAATGTAATGAAGTTCAAATTATATGTTCATATCATGCCTGGTGGTAGCTTCACATTGGGTTTAGAAAGTGAAATCTTTTGAGGCTTGACAATCACAATATTGGTCATACAAGCAATTCACGAATGATTAGTAGAATAAAGAGAACTTTCACATGCAAATACACTATCTTGGAAATCTTTTGTGATTGTGAGCCCCCATCAAAATATTATATGCCAAAATTGTTGACGTTGGACAAGGAAGACAACGTAATGATTTATGTTTGTTCATATTAACATAGAAGTTATATTGTCATAGATCCTTCAACATGTGGTGCTTGCCCCCCATCTTTGCTAGCCAAAAATTCCGCACCAAGTAGAGATACTACTTGTGCATCCAAAAACCCTTAAACCCAAATCATATCTTCAAGAGTCCACCATACCTACCTAAGGATTGAGTCAGATCCTTCAAGTAAGTTGTCATCGATGCAATAAGGCAATAAAAATTGCTTCTAAAAGTGTGAGATCATTTAGTGTAAGAGAAAATTGAGCATTATACGAACTTGTGATGGTAAAGAATAAAAGCGACAGACTGCATAATAAAGGTTACCATCACAAGGGGCAATATAGCGTGATGTTCTTTTGCACTAAGGGGTTGAGCATACAAACAAATAAGCGCATGGCAACCTCTGCCTCCCTCTGCGAAGGGCCTATCTTTTACTTTATGTATTTACTTTTATGCAAGAGTCAAAGTTTTTCTCTCTATTCCTTTTTATTTTTCTCCTTTGGCAAGCATCATGTGGTGAGGAAAGATCTAGGCACATATGTCCAGTTGAATATGGGTAGCATGAGTTATTATTGTTGACATCACCCTTGAGGTGAATACGTTGGGAGGCGAAACTATAAGCCCCTATCTTTCTATGTGTCTGGTTGAAACGTTTTGCTCATGTGTATGCGGTGAGTGTTAGCAATCATAGAAGACTATATGATTGTTGAGTATGTGGAGCTCTTACTTAAACTTTGTTGAATAAGTTGAATTGCAGTTGCTTGGTGACTGAGAACATAGGTTGTTGAGTTTCAAGAGAATTCATTGTTTGAACCTTAACATGTGAATTGGTTGCTACTTTAACATGAAATTTTTTATAAGAAAGAATTGCTGTTATGATGCTAGGAAAAGTGATTGAAATTATCATTGATCAAACTTATGCACTTTGCTAGCATTCACACTTCATAAATTATTTCTTTTATCATTCACCTACTCGAGGACGAGTAGGAATTAAGCTTGGGGATGCTGATACGTCTGAAACGTATCTATGCTTTATGAAGTATTCATGCTGTTTTATTACCATTCTTTGATGTTTTACAATCATTTTATAGAAGCTTTATATCATTTTTGGGACTAACCTATTGACCCAGTGCCCAGTGCCAGTTGCTGTTTTTTGCTTGTTTTTTACATTGCAGGAAATCAATATCAAACGGAGTCCAAACACTACGAAACTTTTTGGAGAATTTTTATGGTCCAGAACACCCAGGATGGGCCAGAGCAGCACCTGGGGGGTGCCCTGATGGGGGCACAACACACCAAGGCACGCCTGGGCCCCCTGGCGCGCCCAGGTGGGTTGCGCCCACCTCGATGGCCTCCCGCACCCCCTCTTCGCCCTATAAATTCACAAATATTCCAAAACCCTTAGGGGTAGCCCTAGATCAGAAGTTCTGCCGCCGCAAGGCTCTGTAGCCACCGAAAACCAATCTAGACCCTTTCCGGCACCCTGCCGGAGGGGGGAATCATCATCGGTGGCATCTTCATCATCACGGCGGCCACCACGATGAGGAGGGAGTAGTCCACCCTCGGGGTTGAGGGTTTGTACCAGTAGCTATGTGTTTAATCTCTCTCTCTCTCTCTCTCTCTCTCTCTCTCTCTCGTGTTCTTGAGATGTCACGATCTTGATCTATCGCGGGCTTTGTTAATATAGTCGGATCATATGGTGTTTTCCCCTCTCTATCTTGTTGTGATGAATTGAGTTTTTCCCTTTGAGATTTTGTTGTTATCGGATTGAATACTTTTAAGGATTTGAGAACACTTGATATATGTCTTGCAATTGAATACTCGTGGTGACAATGGGGTGTCATATTGATTCACTTGATATATGTTTTGGCGCTCAACTCACGGATTCCCGAGGTGACATTGGGGTAATATTTGCAGAGGGGTTGATGCATGCTCTTGTCTTTAGTTTCTCTGGTAGAAATCTCGGGGCACTGTTTGAAGTTCTTTGTGTTGGATTGAGTATTATGAATATGAATTTGCTTTGGTGTTATTTTTGTACCAACTCTAGGATAGATCGAACAGAAAGAATAGCTTTGTATTATTTTAGTACGAACTCTTGAATAGATCGAACGGAAAGAATAGCTTTGAGGTGGTTTCGTACCCTATAAACAATTTATTCTTATGTTCTGCGCTAGATAGGAACTTTGGAGTGATTCTTCATCGCACTTTGAGGGATGGTTATATGATCCAATTATATTACACTAGTAGGAAAAGGGGCTTTTACCCCGGTTTGTAAGGGCCTTTTGTCCCGGTTCTCGAACCGGGACTAAAGGGTCGTTACTAAAGCCCTAACCCTTTAGTCCCGGTTCTTACACGAACCGGGACAAAAGGTCCTCCACGTGGCCGCTGCTGCCAGCCCAGGCAGGGGGGCCTTTGGTCCCGGTTGGTGCCACCAACCGGGACCAATAGGCAGGGCCTTTTGTCCCGGTTGGTGTCACCAACCGGGACCAATAGGCATCCATGCGTCAGCAGCTGGCAGGAGTTGAGGTTTTTGTTTTTTTGAAAGGGGGTGGTTTAGGGGTTTTGGGGGGTTAATTTAGGTGTTTCATATATTGTGTTAGCTAGCTAATTAATAGAGAGAAGTGTCCTCTCTTATCTCCGTGCTTGGTCGACGCTACGTACTATATACGTATGGAGAGGAGTAGACACGCTAGCTAGTAATCAAATGAAGGAAACAGAAGATCGTCATGAACATATGCATACAGAGAGAAGTGATATCGACCACCTCTCCTTTTCCGAGATATTGGTCGAACAACAAGTTCTCGTATATCTATCCGACACTACCGGCTACATATATACAATAATTATCTCTTACAATACAATCTTCTAATTAAATTGTAGGAACACAGGGTCCACATAGTATTCTCCGTTTTCAGCGATCACGTGGTCAAGGAAGAAAGCCGCCAATTCCTCTTGAATTCCTCGCATATGATCTGGTGCTAGGAGTTCATCCCGCTTCCGAAACATCTAATTTGAAGAAGGGGGTCAATACATATATATATGAATAAATGAAACTCAACACAAATGAAGGTAATAAAATAAAATTGTGAATATTATTGCTTACGCACTTCATATTGTTCTTCAGTGTAGCCCCGCTCACAGGTCGTGTAGCGGATGGACTCGCAAACGTAGTATCCACAGTAATTATTCCCGGGTTCCTGCCACAACCACTTTACAAGAAATAGAGGTCAATCAAACTGATAAGCAAGCATGCTAAATGGTATTGATGAAACTAGCGCTTGAATCACTAGGAGATGCGCGGAACATGGTACTATAGTACTTACTTTCGGGTGATTAAATTGCAGCTTCTTCGGTAGTCCCGGAGCTTTTGTGGTGAATTTTCTCCAAACCCTGCCAGACAAAGAAAACAATTACTTGATATCAGGAAATGAACAAAGTTGCTGATATGGTGGATAATGATCGATTTAACTTACTTCTCGAGCATTTGAGTCATGTTCGCATAGTCCTGGGGATCTTTTTGTCTCGAGTCTAAGATGGTTACTACTCCCTGCTCAAGCTTAATCTCTAGGAGAATATAGTGGAAGCTGCGCATGCATGCATAATTCATCAATTACATTACCATAACCTGGACTAATAAGGGAAACCGAATATGCACAAGATAGTAACACTCACTTGAAGTTGTAAGGAAAGAGTATTATATCTTTGTTTTGATTTAATACCAACGATTGTAGCAAGTTGGCCTCGGCTTCTTTGGGATGTTTTTCAACCGTATATGCATCTATGACATTTGTGTTAATGAACCCAATATCACCGATTTGTCTTTTCTTCAATTCGGCGATCTTCAATCTGCATAATATAGTGAGGATAATTATAAATACATGCAATGAAAGAGCGGACCTATAGAGAGACTTAATGACAGAAGTTGTACTACTTACAGACAGTAGCAAGTGATCGTTGTTTTATCGAGGGCCTTTTGATTGTAAAACTAGAAGGAATCCTCAAATGGAACATTCAACAGATCAATTCCAACGAGGTCATGCTCCGGTTTAACTCTCAGCGTCAAAGTATTCATCCCATCAGACTCTCTGCAGGTTTTCATGTACCAATCATGTAGTCTTCGCATCATCGTTGTTAGAGATCTTTCATCTTTGACGAGAGGCTTCCCGTAATGGTATTTGTGTTCGTCCACCTCCATGATTTCATAATGTACATCGTCGGGCAGGTAATCTCCAAGATTGCTATAACCGGGCACCATACTCGGATCATTAGCGACGATGTCTTTTGACACCTTGAGCGGGGGGCACGATTGGTTCGCTTGTTCGCCGAGCTGGGCAATTTTTTCCCAGCTCGTCGTTCTTTTAACCTTTGATCACTGACAGTACTTCCCGACAGCTCCGCTTCGGCATATGTCTTTGCAAGAATGTGCTCATAGTTGCCTCTCGGCGGAGACTTTGGTGGTTTTGTCAGGGCAGCCAGAGTGCGCTTTGCTTTCACCGGATCTACCTTCTCCTCCGGAGGTGGATGTTTCTTTGCTTTCACCCCTTCAAAGAAGTTTGTCACTTCGGCTCGCACGATCTTCCTGGTTTCCTCCTCGGTCCTCTCGTATGGTAACTTCTCTGGAGTCTTCAGAGAAGGACCGAATCTGTATTGCCTCCCGCCTCTGGCAGTTGTACTGCTAGACGCCGGCAGAGCAGACGGAGCGGCTGCCGCTGTCTTCTTTCCTTGCTTATGAGGCGGAGGAGAAGGACTACGACGCGCCGGAGCAGCCGCAGCGGCGGCGGGTCTCTTCCGCCCTTGCTGACGAGGCGGAGAAGGAGGAGGCTGGTTGCTCTGGCGCGCCGGCGCTGGCGGAGAAGGAGGCGGAGTGCCGCCACGCGCCGGAGAAGGAGGCTGAGCGCCCTGATCACTCGCCGGAGGAGGAGGCGGAGGAGGAGGCGGAGTGCCTTTACTCGCCGGAGCCGTCCAGTTCGGAAGCTTGATGAGCTCCTTCCGCCATAGGCATGGAGTCTTCAGAGCAGAACCCAGCCGAGTCTCCCCTTCACCGGTAGGGTGGTCAAGCTGGAGCTCCTCAAATCCCTCTGTTATTTCATCCACCATCACCCTAGCATATCCTTCTGGAATCGGCCGGCAGTGGTAGGTTGCGCCGGGTTCAGGAGGTAAAACAGAGCCAACAGCCGCCTTGACTTTGAAGTTCTGCCATTCCGCCATAAGGTGGCAATATTGAGACTCCGTGATAGCATCCACGCGGTAGCTAGCAGGAGCCGCATGCTCCAGCTGAAGCAGCTCGATGGAAGCCACGCTGCTTCTCTGCTGAGATGGCGGTGTAGCTTCGGGGGCAGTTTCGGCATGTCGATTGCCGTCTCGTTCCTCTAGCGCTTGAACCCTTTCGTGCAGCTTCTGAATTTGGATCTGCTCCACTTTTTTCCTCCTCTCCTGGATTTTGTAACCGCCCGCGTCCGGAAAACCAGCCTTCCACGGAACGGAGCCTGGCGTGCCTCGTGTCCGTCCAGGGTGCTCAGGATTCCCGAGGGCCATTGTGAGCTCGTCGTTCTCTCTGTCTGGAATGAATGTCCCTTCCTGCGCTGCATCGATATATTGCTGAATCTTCTTGACTGGTATTCTCAAAAGCTCGTTCGTCCAAACGCACCTCCCTGATACAGGGTCCAAGGTTCCGCCAGCCCCGAAGAACCAAGTCCGGCAACGGTCTGTCCAGTTCATTGTCTGTGGTTCGATCCCTTTTTCAAGCAGATCATTCTCAGCCTTGGCCCATTTAGCCCGGGCTTTGAGGTAGCCACCTGACCCCGTGCGATGGTGAAGCTTCTTCTTTGCAGCATTCATCTTGTTTGTCGCTGACATCTTCTTACTCTTTTCCGATGTCTTGTGGGCCACAAATGCGGGCCAGTGATCTCTGATCTTCTCATACCGGCCGATGAATTCTGGTGTCTCTTCTTTGTCGACAAACGTTTTCAGCTCATTCTTCCACCTCCTGAATAGGTCCGCCATCTTCTTAAGAGCATGAGACTTGATTAATTGCTCTTTAACTGGCTTCTCCGGATCCTCCTCTGGTGGTAGGGTGAAATTTGCCTTCAGCTCAATCCAAAGATCATCTTTCTGCATATCATTGACATAAGACACCTCAGGGTCTTCCTTCTTAGGCTTATACCATTGGTGGATGCTGATCGGGATCTTGTCCCTAACTAGAACCCCGCACTGAGCAGCAAATGCATCCTTTGTCCGGATGGGTTCAATCGGTTGGCCGTCGCGCGCGATTGCTGTGATCTCAAACCTTTCATCCGAGCGCAACTTTCTCTTTGGGCCTCGTCTCATTACCGAAGTTGTGCTCGATCCGGAGGGCTAGAAAAAAGAAGAAAGACGAGTGTTAATTAATATGTGTACATACCAAAACAATGAATGCATCAATTAGCTAGTCAGCACAGGCTTAACTAATATATTTACCTGGCCGGACTCTGTTCGGTCACCGGAGCCGTCACCACGGGCTCCTTCTTGCACCAGCATTGGGTCACCGGAGCCATCATAATCATGTCTTTCCTCCTCCACTCTTCGATCAATGTAGCCTGCTTCTTCACCCTGTTCTTCAAAACCATCATTGTCGTTAAGATACGACAAGATATCACCTCCGGCTAAGATTATGTCCCCCAACACCTCTTCTGCTTGCTCGTCTCGTCCGTGCTCCATTGTTTCTGCAAATATTACAACATGGCAATTATTACACAAACATGACAGCAGGTGGATATATTAGTGCAAACGTAGACCTAGCTTATTCCGGGTTTGGGGTGGCCTCGGCAACGCTTCAAGGGTAGGGGCGCGGCGGGAGGGAGTAGGAGACCGACATCGTTTTTTTCTAGGGTTTGGGTGTCCTCGAGAGTTTTGGTCGAGCGAGAGGGCCGGGGGGGTGCTCCAGTGGTATAAGTTATCACGGTCGAGAGGGGGTATAAATATCGACTGTCCATCATGTCGAAGTTATCTGGGAGGGAGTTATATATATTGACAACGACGACATACATACATGGGAAAAAAATGTTATCGGGGAGGGGGTATATCGACCCCCCACGTGTTGAAGTTATCGGGAGGGGGTTATATCGACAACGACGACATACGTACATGGGAAAATAATATTATCGGGGAGGGGGTATATCGACCCCCCCCTCGTGTTGAAGTTATCGGGAGAGGGGTATGTCGACGATGACAGACCCGATAAAACATAAGAAAACTCAGAAGAAATAAAAAGAGGAGAAGAAGAAAAGGAATAGAGGAGAAGATCGAAGAAAAAAAAGAAGAAAAAAAAGAGGAGAAGAAGAAAGGAATAGAGGAGAGACGAAGAAAAAATAGAATTTTTTCTATTTTTTCTTCTTCTCTTCTATTCCTTTCTTCTTCTCCTCTTCTTTTTCTTCTTTTTTCCTCTTCTTATTTATTTCTCCTCTTCTTCCTCTCCTCTTCTTCTCCTTTCTTCCTCTTCTTATTTTCCTTTTTCCTCTCATTCATAAAAAAATGTTCAAATAGAAAATTTCGAAAAAAAGTAATGGTTTTGCCTAATGCATTGTTCATATTTCATCATGTTCTATGAACAAAAAAACATCATATTTCATCCACATCCATGCATACATCATATATGTGATCATCTATGAAAAAAACATCATATCTAGAAAAAAATCATTACATATATATATATATATATATATATATGAACAAAAACAATTATGATAACAAGCATATATATCATCATATATATAAAAAAACAAGCATATATATGAAAAAAACAAGCATATATATGAAAAAATTATGCTAGGGCGCCGGCCGAACCAAGGTGAGGAGGACCGCGGGGTCGGCGGCGAGGATGGCGACGGGGCAGTGGGCGCGCGCTCGAGGTAGGGGGCGACGGCGGCGAAGGGCGGGGCAGGGCGACGGCGACGACGGGGACGAGCCGAGGCGGCGCGCATCGGGGCAGGGGCGTGGCTGACGGCGAGGGCACGGGCAACGGCGACGACGGGCACGGGCGACGGCGGGGCGGCGGGCGTCGTCGGGGCGGCGGGCGGCGTCGGGGCAGCCTGGCGGCGTCGGCGTCGTCGGGGCGGCAACTGCTAGGTAACTCTGAAAATTTCCTAAGTGTGAACTTATATAGCAAAGCCTTTAGTCCCGGTTCGTGGCACCAACTGGGACTAAAGGTGGGCATTAGTCCCGGTTGGTGCCACCAACCAGGACCAAAGGCCTCTTTTCAGCAGCCCAAAGGGCGGGAAGCGGCGGCCTTTGGTCCCGGTTCGTGGCACCAACCGGGACTAAAGGGGGGCATTGGTCCCGCTTGGTGCCACGAACCGGGACCAATGCCCCCTTTAGTCCCGGTTGGTGGCAGCAACTGGGACCAAAGGCCTTGTGCTGCCCCGCGTCAAAAGTTTAGTCCCACCTCGCTAGTTGAGAGAGCTCGAGAGTGGTTTATAAGCGCTGCTGCGCCCACCCTCTCGAGCTCCTCTCAACTGCAGGCTTTCGGGCCTAACCGTTCTCTTTGCCTGTGGGGCCTACTGGGCCTTCTGCGGGCCTCAATCCTGGCCCATGGACGGGTTTCAAGTCGTATTCAGGCCGTGGTGGCCCAGTAGGTGGCACTTTTTTTTCTTTGTTGCTTTATTTATTTTATTTTGTTTCTACTTACAAAAAAATACTTATTGTTGCTATTTTTATTTATTTTATTAAAGTTTATTTTTTTAATTCTTTTTGCTTTTAGGTCACAAAAATTATAAACTTTCTGTTAGTGCCATTAGTTTTCAAATTTGAATAGTTTAAATTTGAATTCTTTGAAATTTGTGTGAATCACTAGTTTGTGATTAACTTTACTATAAAAATAGATTTTGGAGTGATTCTTTTTCCTGCTATTTAATATTACTGTGTTTTATGATTCTATTCAAAAACAGATTTTGTTATTTTAGTTTCTAACAAAAAAAATCTTTATGATAATGCTTTTTGCTATTAAAGTTTCTAACAAAAACATTCTTTATGAAAATTCCTTTTGCTATTGGAGTTTTATAAAAGCTTTTTAGTTGATTCTTTTGGCTATTGAAGAATATTATAGTTTTGTTTTAGTTGATCATAACAGCATATTTTAATTGATTATTTTTAGTTCATTCTTTTTGCTATTAGTTCATGAGCTATAAATGACCCTGAAATTAAAAGCACTACAAATGAACTCTGAAAAGGTTGAAAGTTGGCATGGTGTCATCATTTCACCCACATAGCATGTGCTAAAAAGTTGAGAGGGGTACGACAAAAACTGGATGCACTTCGTGTACAAAATGGACAATCTCTTCCGAAGTATCAGGGTTTCGAACGGAAACTCGTCTGTTACAAAGGGATTTCATTTTTTTGAACTTATTTGAACTCTAGACTTTTTGTGTGTTCAAAATGCACCATTCAAAGCCACATCATCAATTTTCAACCCTTTCTGACTTCATTTGTTATTTTTCATGCATTTAATAATTATTTTGAGCTATAAGACCCTAAAATTGAAAAGCATTTCAAATGAACTCTGAAAAGGTTGAAAGTTGGCATGGTATCATCATTTCATCCACATAGCATGTGCAAGAAAGTTGAGAGGGTTACGGCAAAAACTAGATGCACTTCGTGTACAAAACGGACAATGGTATCATACTCGTCTGTTAGAAAGTTGGCATGGTATCATCATAATAGTTGCGGGAGAAAGTCTTCACTTCTTCTTCGCTTGTGTCATTTGCTTATTGCGCCGTAACCATGGATAATCTTCATCGTTTATCAGGATGCTTGGGTCAGCCTTGACTTTGAAGGGAGGAATTTCATGAAACTTTTCATAATCTTCAGACATGTCTGTCTTTCCCTCCACTCCCACAATGTCCCTTTTTCCTGAAAGAACTATGTGGCGCTTTGGCTCATCGTATGATGTATTCGCTTCCTTATCTTTTCTTTTTCTCGGTCTGGTAGACATGTCCTTCACATAGATAACCTGTGCCACATCATTGGCTAGGACGAACGGTTCGTCAGTGTACCCAAGATTGTTCAGATCCACTGTTGTCATTCCGTACTATGGGTCTACCTGTACCCCGCCTCCTGATAGATTGACCCATTTGCACTTAAACAAAGGGACCTTAAAATCATGTCCGTAGTCAAGTTCCCATATGTCCATTATGTAACCATAATATGTGTCCTTTCCCCTCTCGGTTGCTGCATCAAAGCGGACACCGCTGTTTTGGTTGGTGCTCTTTTGATCTTGGGCGATCGTGTAAAATGTATTCCCATTTATCTCGTATCCTTTGTAAGTCAATACAGTCGAAGATGGTCCCCTGGGCAATGAGTACAACTCATCACAAACAGTGGTGTCACCTCTGAGACGTGTTTCCAACCAACTGCTGAAAGTCCTGATGTGTTCACATGTAATCCAGTCGTCACACTGCTCCGGGTGTTTGGAGCGCAGACTGTTCTTGTGTTCATCGACATACGGGGTCACCAAGGTAGAGTTCTGTAGAACTGTGTAGTGTGCTTGAGACCAAGAATATCCGTCCCTGCATATTATTGAGTCCCCTCCAAGCGTGCTTTTCCAGTCAGTCTCCCCTCATACCGCGATTTAGGGAGACCTATCTTCTTAAGGCCAGGAATGAAGTCAACACAAAACCCAATGACATCCTCTGTTTGATGGCCCATGGAGATGCTTCCTTCTGGCCTAGCACGGTTATGGACATATTTCTTTAGGACTCCCATGAACCTCTCAAAGGGGAACATATTGTGTAGAAATACGGGCCCCAGAATGACAATCTTGTCGACTAGATGAACTAGGACGTGCGTCATGATATTGAAGAAGGATGGTGGGAACACCAGCTCGAAACTGACAAGCCATTGCGCCACATCACTCCTTAGCCTTGGTATGATTTCTCGATCGATCACCTTCTAAGAGATTGCATTGAGGAATGCACATAGCTTCACAATGGCTAATCGGACGTTTTCCGGTAGAAGCCCCCTCAATGCAACCGGAAGTAGTTGCGTCATAATCACGTGGCAGTCATGAGACTTTAGGTTCTGGAACTTTTTCTCTGGCATATTTATTATTCCCTTTATATTCGACGAGAAGCCAGTCGGGACCTTCATACTGAGCAGTCATTCAAAGAAGATTTCTTTCTCTTCTTTCGTAAGAGCGTAGCTGGCAGGACCTTCATACTACTTCGGAGGCATGCTGTCTTTTTCATGCAAACGTTGCAGGTCCTCCCGTGCCTCATGTGTATCTTTTGTCTTCCCATACACGCCCAAGAAGCCTAGCAGGTTCACGCAAAGGTTCTTCGTCACGTGCATCACGTCGATTGAAGAGCGGACCTCTAGCTCTTTCCAGTAGGGTAGGTCCCAAAATATAGATTTCTTCTTCCACATGGGTGCGTGTCCCTCAGCGTCATTCGGAACAGCTAGTCCACCGGGACCCTTTCCAAAGATTACGTGTAAATCATTGACCATAGCAAGTACGTGATCACCGGTACGCATGGCGGGCTTCTTCCGGTGATCTGCCTCGCCTTTGAAATGCTTGCCTTTCTTTCGACATTGATGGTTGGTCGGAAGAAATCGACGATGGCCCAGGTACACATTCTTCCTGCATTTGTCCGGGTATATACTTTCAGTGTCATCTAAACAGTGCGTGCATGCGTGGTATCCCTTGTTTGTTTGTCCTGAAAGGTTACTGAGAGTGGGCCAATCGTTGATGGTTACAAACAGCAACGCGTCCAGGTTAAATTCCTCCTGTTTGTGCTCATCCCACGTACGTACACCGTTTCCATTCCACAGCTGTAAAAGTTCTTCAACTAATGGCCTTAGGTACACATCAATGTCATTGCCGGGTTGCTTAGGGCCTTGGATGAGAACTGGCATCATAATGAACTTCCGCTTCATGCACATCCAAGGAGGAAGGTTATACATACATAGAGTCACGGGCCAGGTGCTGTGATTGCTGCTCTGCTCCCCGAAAGGAATAATGCCATCCGCTCTTAAACCAAACCATACGTTCCTTGGGTCAGCTGCAAACTCAGCCCAGTACTTTCTCTCGATTTTTCTCCACTGCGACCCGTCAGCGGGTGCTCTCAACTTCCCGTCTTTCTTATGGTCCTCACTGTGCCATCGCATCAACTTGGCATGCTCTTCGTTTCTGAACAGACATTTCAACCGTGGTATTATAGGAGCATACCACATCACCTTTGCAGGAACCCTCTTCCTGGGGGGCTCGCCGTCAACATCACCAGGGTCATCTCGTCTGATCTTATACCGCAATGCACCGCATACCGCGCATGCGTTCAGATCCTTGTACGCACCGCGGTAGAGGATGCAGTCATTAGGGCATGCATGTATCTTCTGCACCTCCAATCCTAGAGGGCATACGACCTTCTTTGTTGCGTATGTACTGTCGGGCAATTCGTTATCCTTTGGAAGCTTCTTCTTCAATATTTTCAATAGCTTCTCAAATCCTTTGTCAGGCACAGCATTCTCTGCCTTCCACTGCAGCAATTCCAGTACGGTACCGAGCTTTGTGTTGCCATCTTCGCAATTGGGGTACAACCCTTTTTTGTGATCCTCTAACATGCGATCGAACTTCAGCTTCTCCTTTTGACTTTCGCATTGCGTCCTTGCATCGACAATGACCCGGCGGAGATCATCATCATTGGGCACTGGTTCCTCTTGATCTTCAGCAGCTTCCCCCGTTGCAGCATCACCGTATTCAGGGGGCACATAGTTGTCATCGTCCTCTTCTTCTTCGCCATCTTCCATCATAACCCCTATTTCTCCGTGCCTCGTCCAAACATTATAGTGTGGCATGAAACCATTGTAAAGCAGGTGGGTATGAAGGATTTTCCGGTCAGAGTAAGACTTCGTATTCCCACATATAGGGCATGGACAGCACATAAAACCATTCTGCTTGTTTGCCTCAGCCACTTCGAGAAAATCATGCACGCCCTTAATGTACTCGGAGGTGTGTCTGTCACCGTACATCCATTGCCGGTTCATCTGCGTGCATTATATATAATTAAGTGTGTCAAAAACCATTACAGAACATCATGAATAGATAATTAAGTGACCAAATTAATAGATGTTCATCATCACATTAAAACCAAAGTACATACATAGTTCTCATCTAACAACATATATATAGCTCTCCAGAGCATCTAATTAATTAAACCATACATTGAAACTATGTAAAACATTTCAATGCGAAAACAAATGCGATCATAATCGCAACCAAGGTAACAATTGATCCAACAGCATAATGATAACAAGCCTCGGTATGAATGGCATATTTTCTAATCTTTCTAATCTTCAAGCGCATTGCATCCATCTTGATCTTGTGATCATCGACGACATCCGCAACATGCAACTCCAATATCATCTTCTCCTCCTCATTTTTTTATTTTTTCCTTCAAGTAATTGTTTTCTTCTTCAACTAAATTTAACCTCTCGACAATAGGGTCGGTTAGAATTTCCGGTTCAACCACCTCCTAGATAAATAAAATCTATGTCACGTTGGTCGGCATATTTGTCATAAACAATAAATGAACCAAATAGTTATAAAAAGATAATATATACCACATCCGAATCATAGACAGGACGAGGGCCGACGGGGGCGGATACCAAAACCATCACACTATGTAATAAGAAGGAATAATAAAAGTAACAAAATTAGACAAGTATCTATCTAAAGTAAGATTTTTTTTCTTTCAGAAAGAAGATAAGAACAAGAGGCTCACCACGGTGGTGCTGGCGACGAGATCGGCGCGGGCGATCGACGACGGTGAAGACGGGGACGGAACGTGACGGACCGCTAAACCTAGACAAATCTCGGGGAAAATGGAGCTCGGAGGTCGAGTTTCGAGAGGAGAAAGATTAACTAGTGTGGCTCAGACATTTCATAGAACACCTCATGTGCATAGGAGGTGAGCTAGAGCACCCAAATGCCCTCCCCTCGCCGGCCAGAAAAAACAGAGCACTGTGGAGTGCTCTGCTGTGGCGATGGGGTATATATAGGGAACTCATTGGTCCCGGTTGGTGGCACCAACCGGGACTAAAGGCCTTTGGTCCCGGTTGGTGCCACGAACCGGGACCAATGCCCCCTTTAGTCCTGGTTGGTGGCACCAACCGGGACCAGAGGCCTTGTGCTGCGCCGCGTCAAAAGTTTAGTCCCACCTCGCTAGTTGAGAGAGCTCGAGAGTGGTTTATAAGCGCTGCTGCGCCCACCCTCTCGAGCTCCTCTCAACTGCAGACTTTCGGGCCTAACCGTTCTCTTTGCCTGTGGGGCCTACTGGGCCTTCTGTGGGCCTGAATCCTGGCCCATGGATGGGTTTCTAGTCGTATTCAGGCCGTGGTGGCCCAGTAGGTGGCATAATTTTTTTTCTTTTTTTTCCCTTTTGCTTTATTTATTTTGTTTTGTTTCTACTTACAACAAAAAACTTATTTATTTTATTTCTAATTATTTATGTATTTTAGTTTAATTATTTTATTTTTATTTATTTTACTGCTGCTATTTTTATTTATTTTACTGCTGCTATTTTTATTTAATTTATTAAGGTTTATTTATTTTAGTTACTATAGTTTATTTTATTTTGTTTTATTAAGGTTTATTTATTTTTATTTATTTTATTAAGGTTTATTTATTTTATTTACTATAAAAAATGAACATAGATGCGCCTATAGAGAAAATTCAACCTAAATTCATAATAAATTTCTATGAAATTCAAAGAAATTTACTGTGAATTTAGGTCAAATTCCCTGTATAAGGGCATCTATTTTCACTTTGAGAGGAGCTCAACAAGGCAGAGAGGGACAGGCTTATAAACTGGTGTGAGCGCCCTTCGGTTGGCGAGGTGGGACTAAACACTGTCCGCAACTAGGACCAGCCCTTTAGTCCCGGTTTGTGGTATGAACTGGGACTAAAGGGTGAGCCTCTGGTCCCGGTTCAAGCCACCAACCAGGACCATGGTGGTGGGCCAGGAGCGAGGCCCATTGGTCCCAGTTTGTCCCACCAACCGGGACCAAAGGGGCCGGACGAACCGGGACCAATGCCACCACGAGGCCCGGCAGGCCCCTGGCCGCACGAACCGGGACCAATGCTCACATTAGTCCCGGTTCGTGACTGAACCGGGACTAATGTGAATATTGCCCTGTGACCAAAGCCTAGTTTTCTACTAGTGCTCTTTGGCACTGGGTTTCTCTCTATGCGAATGATGTCGTTTTTGTTCCTAGGCCTATTGCTTCTGATATTGGCTTGATCATGGAAATCCTAACTTAAGATGAATTAAATTGAGCTGGGAAAATTATCTAACACACAGCCACGATGAATGAAATTAAGAAATTGAAAACAAATCCTGGCTTATCTCCTAGTTATTGTAGCTCTAATGCAGGTACTTGCTTTCTAACCCAATTCGTGTGCTAAATGATAACATTTTTAGTGATGAGTGATGACCAATCTCCTGATTGTTGAAAGGTTTTAATAATAACATTTTTAGTTCACGCAGAGATAAATTCGTGTGTTAAAGGACAGTCGGTATGCGGGCAATGTAGCATCCCATTGATGATTGTTACCACTTGGCATGTGAGTTTAGTTCAATTCAGTTTGAATTCTGTCCTAGATAAGCAAATGTTGTTGCTCATGAATAGCTGGTGTAGCTAGATCTAAATATGGTAGTGAGTGGATTGAAAGCTCCTAATGAGTTTCTTCCTATTTTAGATGTAAGTGTTATCACCAATGAATAAAGTGGGAGTTTTAGTTGTCAAAAAAAAGTTCATGCAGAGCTAAAATGGTGCCACTAGAATAAAGTGCTAAATGCCAACAACAGAAGTGAAGCAACATATCCCATGATATTACTGCCAAAAGGTTGAATTCCTTTTCCATAATTTCATGAAGTTCATTCATACGGAAAATGAAAGAAGATAAAATACCTTCAAGACAAATTGGAAGAGCTGCCTCCTAGACAAGAGTTGTCTGCACATATACTTCACCAGTGAGTTCTTTCATAATAAGTGGGGACTCATTGAATCTAAAGGTAAAACAAGAACATGACTTGTGATACCACAACTCATCAAATCTAAGGAAAAATGAAACGCCATAACTTGTTGCTAAGATAGACAGTATCTAAATTTCAGTGTAGATGAAATGCTAACTGAAGAAGTTAATTCACCGGCATGCATTAACCTGAGTTAAAAGGCATGTATCAGGATGTGCTTGACAAATATCTTGTCTATTTTTTAATTTATGGTTGCCCAATTCATGTTTCTAAAGACTAGTGCATGCCTAACAAAAGGGGCTTCATAGGCGGCCAACATTGCCCATATACCAAGAGCCACATATTTCCAGTCTTCTTAGTTGATTTGCCTAATGCAACCATACAAAGTTAGCAGGTTATACAATGAATGAGGCATTTGGCTATGAGGAATAACATAAATAACACTAGAGGCATTATTATAAAGAAGAGTAAGATTGTTAAGTGTGTCTACAAGCTTTACAAAAAATAAGGACCTATGATAGAAAGAAAGAGTTTCTTACTCCTCCATACAAAAATATAAGATATTTTTTAAAACAACATAGACGCAAGTGCTCATACATACGCGCATACACTCACCCCTATGAACGCATACACCCACACCCTACCCCTATGAGCACCTTTGAGAGACTGAGCCGGCATATCATCTTGAGATTTATGAAAGTCATCGTAGGCGCCTCGTCGTTGACGGGAACGTCTCCTCCCACTGAAAGCGCATCGCCGGAAATCATCAAATAAAACCAGTAATAATGCGAGCACCAGAGGGCTGGGGTACCACTATCCCTCTAACCATCCAACCACAGGTTGGTTCATAAATATAAGACATTTTTGCAGTCTATATATTGAACTGCAAAAACATATTATATTTTGGTACAGAAGAAGGTAGTAGTTTCTATCGTTCATACCACCATCCCTTCCCTTTGGGAGAGCATTTGACCACACAGGCACTGATCATGCATAACAGCGATCCTTTTATTCCAGGTTGACATTGAGCTGACAGTGAGACTTATAATCATGTAGTAAAAGAAAAGCCATTTGAAGCAAGCCTGCTGCAGTGCTGCTGTTGACATTGATTACAAACTTATTTACTTGCAATACAAACAAAACAAGAATGATCTCAAAGAATGAAACTACTTGAAACGACCAGAATTATAACAAGAGTGCAAAAACAGGACTAGAGGGTCAGAAAGCAGCAGCTCATACAAGCACCGCCTATAACTGAGAGAAATGAACAAAACTTAATTTTGATCAGGTGTAAATCACTCATTCGCAGCACAACAAAGATCATCGGGACAAAGAGAAATATGAATACACTAGATCACATCTCAGTTTTGACTATGGGAACGTATTGTCAAAATTCAAGTATTACAGAACTTGGATAGTGGAATGATAAGAACTCCTGTTGCTGATTCCTAACTAAAGCCATATGTATCCTCTCTCAAAATTCCTGCTGCTGATTCCTATCCAAAGCCATCTGCATTCCCTCAGAACCCCTGCTGTTGATTCCTCTCCAAAGCCAACTGCCTCCTCTCAGAAACACTGCTCATGATTCCTATGCAACTCACTCTAATAAAATCTAAAAGGAAGAGACAAATTTCAGACTCAAAGCTCAACAAGACCAGTACCCATTGGGATTAAAATAGGTAGCAAATCCTAGAAGTGACCACACCACCCGACACTTCTACAATTGCTTTGCTTCCAGGCAGTAGAATTAGGGGATAGTAGTGCGTGTATGCCCCTCGAGGTCTGGCTGGACCCTCCCAAATATAGATAGCAACTAACAAACGGTTATAAGATTACAAATGATAAGAGTTTCCTATAATAGTAGATTGCAGATTTTAAAACAAACAATTCCCTAGGTAAGATCACTACTTGCAAACTAGAGCTCATTGGGATTAAAACAGGAAACAACTCCTTACAAATATCACTACTTAGATTGGATTTAAAACAACAATCAGTTCCTCAACAAGATCACTATTTGCCAGGATTGAAACAACTAAAAATTATTAAACAAAATCAGTACTTGCAGCCCCAAGCTTGTTGGGATCAAAATGGTACTTACTGGAGATTGCCATTTGGACCATCATACGTCCCAAAAGAGAACTATTGATCCGTCCCCATTTTTGACAAACTGAGAGCGCTGGTGCATTGCAACTCCATCTGCTTCTTCTTAACATGCTGAGGTTTCTTCCGGTTACCCTTGGTTTTATAGTTGAGCCACTTCACATAAGGAACACTCGCCTCTACGACATGTACTACAAGAGTAGAAAAAGAGAGTGTTGAACAGAGCATGTAAGCATCTCGATCAAAACAAAAACATACATGAAGAAGCGGTACCGATACCTGCATATGTCTTTTGGTCTGACCATGCAAATGTCTCAAGCTTCTTCAGAGGAACTAAAGTGGAGGCTGCAACTTGCAAAAAGCTCACCTGAACAAATAAATCCAGGCAGAAAAAGGAACAATTTGATTGATGAGACAAAACCTACCTCTATTGGCTTTCGTGCGCTTCTTCTTCTCAACAAGGGTCCATGAGAAGGTAAGAGGATCCTCGGTTGCAAGATTTTTTATTTAAGATGTCAATATGATTCACACACACACACACACATGTATATACATATATAGCAATTAATACATGATAATATAACTAGGTGGTTAAGGAATTACAACTATCACAATTCAAATAAGTATATCCATCTTTTGCAGCATAGTTCTTAAAAAGTGAAGTCATACGAGAATCTACAAATTGAAGATGAATAAAGGATGATGCATTTAAATTGGAATCTGATATGATAGTAAGAATATAACAAAATACCCTCTGCTAGCACATTCCCATCAACTGAAAGTTTCAAGGGACAGGAAACATCAAGATTAACTTTGTACCGAACACGGTCCGACATATCCTTAAGGCTCATGCTCCCAGACATTAGATAACTATCCAGAAAAAATATAGAAAATATCTTTAAAGCAAAATAACTTTAAAGATTGCCCTTCACCACACAGGGTTGGTGGGCATTATAGGATAGGCAAAGCTATTACCCGAGCTGGTTTACCATAAGCTTGTTTTCAGTTGGCATCTTTAGTTCAAGTACACATGCAGCACATATTTGAATTGAGAGGTATATGGTAAGCAGTCAAAGCACTGTAAGTAGTTGAAGTTCTCGGTGGCAGTGAAGTTATTCATAATCCTCATGATGGACTTTATTTTTCATTGTGTTGTTGTATTATTGCGATTCTATGCACACTTTCATACAACATGCTACATTTATAATAAACTTTTATGTTTATTATGAGTATTTTTTAATTATAATCATAACTACTCCCTCTGCCCCCAAATACATGACACATAAATTTAGTCAAAAAGTCAATATTATCTTAGTTTGACCAAATATATGGAAGAAACTATCGACAACTAAAATATTGAATGAATACATTATAAAAATATATGTAATGGAGAATATATTGATACTACGTTGGTATTGTTTATCTTTAAATTTTTGTATGTAGATTTGGTCAAACTTAGAAAGCATTGGTTTTTTGACTTAGTTTGTACGGCATGTATTTCGGGCTGGAGGTGGTAATTATTAAGATTCTGTAATAATATTTATAAGTTCCAATAGAATACATCTTAAAACCTATTTACATCAATTGTAGTTAATGTGAGAAAATTAGAAACGAAAAAAATGCATGTCGTCTTGGTTTAATTTGTGAATCTTGCATTGGTATATTGTATATGTACGTATGTCTGTGTCGCGAACTATCTCAGTAAATACGTCTAAAGTGTGTGGATAAACTGTATCTTGATAGTGATCTTTTTGGCTAGAAATGTGCAACTAGAAAAATCTGGAGTACACAAGTTGTTTACAAGGAGCTTTACACCTGATAATTGGCACACTGCTTAATATGTTGGTAATGTGTAAATGATATACATCTGATACTAAAATAACATAGTTCTAGCTAAGCTAACCTTCACTAGAGAGATAAACTAGTGGGCTAACTAAAATTGCTTGGTAGTGTGAGCTTGCTATTACAAATTAGGTATTTTATTTTGTTTGGAACTTTATATATTGAATTATTTATACGTGTTTAGTAGGCTCTTGGATATAACTATTTTTAAATAATAATATTATTGTGATGATTATGTAATTATTATGTGTGTATATGACTCCACCATTAGTCCAAAGATTGTTTTGTCGAGGAGAGTCTGTTTCCCAATTTTCCCGTGTCTCCTTTTCCCCATTCAGGCCAGCCTGAACCCAAAAGAGGTGACTGTCAGCGTGGAAGCACGATCACCTATGGGGCAGGGATGCCCCTTTGTGGTTCGGCAAGGGGACAGTCACATTGCACAAAGAGCAGAAACTGCAGGGGCAGCGCGGCGGTGCATAGCTCTCTTTTACCTAGGTTTGGGCCGCTTTGCAGTGTAAAACCTACTCCTGCTATGGTGGATTTATCTGGAGGAACAAGAAGACACGACGTGCCCAAGCCTGGCAAGGGTGCCTCGGGAGGGGGGGGGGGCGGCGTGTGTGGACAAGTGTTGGGGGATCTAAAATTCGAACCCTTGCTCGGTTGCCTCGGGCCTCCTTTTATAGCTAAAGGGGAGACCACAGTGGCAAAATAGTCATTTTACTGCGATTAGATAGCTAACAGTGCTATCATACCTAAATCTGGCAGTTAGGACAAAGTGCATTAAATGCACTGCAAGGTGTCGTGCTGGTTGAAGCCGGCAAGCCTGCCGCGCCGCTTATCCATCTCCTCCTTATTAGCATGACACGCCTCCTGGACGGGTGTCAATAAAGCTAATCTCCTTCCCGCCATGCTACCACATACTCGACAAGATCCACCTGGTTATTTGAGAGCTTGACACCGCACCGATAAGTGACTTGGGTGTGATGAGGTGGGGCACTGACGCCTTGGCGAGAGCCTGCCGATAGGGAGCCAAGCGGGATCTGATTTTGGCGGCCCCAGCAAGCCTTGCCGGGGCGAATAAGTCTTCAGAAGCGGTCTCGACCAGGTCGGGCTCTCCTACCCGGCAAGGGAGGCCTCCTTAAGGTGATCTCCTTGCTTGCTTGCTCTTCTTAATGCTCTCCTTGATCTCATGAAGAGCGGTTTCTCAGGCT
This sequence comes from Triticum aestivum, assembly GCF_018294505.1. Lineage (NCBI taxonomy): Eukaryota > Viridiplantae > Streptophyta > Magnoliopsida > Poales > Poaceae > Triticum > Triticum aestivum. The sequence continues at coordinate 486,747,894 of NC_057811.1, forward strand.
TATCTTTGTGTCACACAATGGTACTGGATGTATGATCTCTAGCACACCTGTGCATGAGTCCGGGTAGCAAACGCGAGTGTTTTGCTGCACCGAGAGGAGCCCCCGGGCGTGGTCCATACATGTTACCGGGCATCGCTGGGGTAGGCCAAAACAATGCACAGGCTCACATCCTGACTCTGCCGCGGCGGAGTCTATGTTCCTTGAGATCTTCTTTGCTTATTCACTTACCTAGGATTGAGTTAACCTCCAGGCTCCCGCGAGATGCGCTACGTCCAAACGACATGGGTCATGTTTACAGGGGTTGATTAGGCACTCGCGTGTGAACCGAGGCTAACTGCCATTTCACCCCCCAAGTATGCCTACCATTTCCGCCACGCGCACTTCATGCATTGCGCAGGGTTGGTGCGGATGCACAGGGCGTGGGGACGTGTTCCTTGGCAGAAGGCGTAGTGCCCTGGATTGGCGCAGAGGGGTGGCCGGTGAATCTAGACGCCGTTAGTGGCATAGACATGCCGGATTGGAGGAGTGGGGCGGCAGCCCCCGGGTGGTGGTGAACCGGCCTCCTACCCCGCTCGGCTATAAAAGGGAGCGCGAGGGGGATGGTGGCGTTTATCCAGGCATCTTCTCATCTTTCTCCTTGTTTACTTTTCCACCATGATGAGGGGAAGCGGCCGTGTTCGGGCTTCGATGCTGGCAATGAGGGCCTCCTCTCGGCACCGTGCCTCTGCCCCTATTGCAGCCGCTGGGGCAGAGTCTAGTGCACAAGGTGGAGCCGCAGGGCACGGATGGGGCCGACGGAGCGCTCAGGGCAGAGGTGGGCGCAACGGTGCACCGGCCATGCCTCCCCAGCCGCTCTGACCCTGATGGAGGGCCATATAGGGGACATGGCGCTATAGTTCATCATCAGGTTGCGCGAGCCCCCGCGTAGCCGCCTATGGCTGCCTCGCCCCTTCGCCAGGATGATGGAGATTGAGCAGCCACTCAGGCTCGGGTTGTGCATGAGTGGCTGCTGCAATGGTGCGGCGTGGGCGGACATTGAGTTTCCCGCGCCGCACGTCATGCTTCTCAAGTGTGGCTGGAAAACCTTCGCCCGCGCCCACCATCTGGCGGAGGGGCATGTTCTCCGTTTCAAGTTGGTGGAGGCTTATTTTCTCTTCATCAAGGTCTTCGGATGCTCGGGTGCTCGCTTAGGGTGCTGCGTGGAGAGCTCAACTGACGACGAAAGCTCCTCTTCGAGTGACAGCGATGAAGAGGACACTGACGGCAAAGACAGCGACGCCGAGCCCCCGTTCATCAAGGATGAAGACGATGACTCGGACTCTGGCTTAACGCTGGAAGCATCGTCACCGCCAGCTAGGCGCTGGTAGCACCACCATCTGTGGCTGGACCCAGGCAGATCGATTTGTCAGGGGTGCTTGGCCTGGTCTACACCACTTCCTCCAGCTGGACCCCGACAGGCTTCCTCGTGGACTCTGGCTTCGTCTTCCCTACCGGTGTTCCTCCTGCCGCATTCCTCTGGTCCTGGTGGGGGTGACCAGGGCATCACCTACCCACTCTTCCTGTCTCCAGCCTCTCCTTCCTTGCCAGGGAGGCACCCTCCCGATCTTGTCAGGGTGCGCCCCGCTGGTCCTGACGGGGTCAGGCTGGGCTTCTGCCCAGGCGCTCCCTTTGTCCCATTTTCTTCTTGGTGCAACCCCTAGGAGGAGAGGGACAAGAAAGGCATTACGGGGCACTTATCTTTTTTCAAATCAAAAGATGTAGGCACTTGCCAAATTTTATTTAAAATAATGTAGTCCTTCATTCATGTTTGTACTTCGTATGATTTGTACTTGTTTATCTACGTATTAATGGAAAAAGTGTTTCCCGGGCGTTTGTGCATGCACAAAAACGCGTTGAAGGGTGAACCTCCAATACTTCCAAGTAAACAAAAGTTTTCCGGCAAGGCATCTTGCCGACCTTCATTACAGCTACTACTAAACCTCGTTTGATGAACTCAACAAGAAACATGACAGGAGCGTATATGAGGGCTAGCCTCTTGTTAATCTCTCCAATCGTGGCTACAACCAGTCTTGTAGAGTGGACTCAAAACCAAGAATGGGAGTATGAAAGGCAGGAGCAACAAGGTTTCCCTATGTACAAGTTCTTCATACGTGAGTTTAACATGAAGTGTTGGAAAGAACTTATCTTTGTTTGCTGCCCTCCTCATGGTCTCCAATAAGGAGGGGTTGTTGGGGTCCAGCACGTGGGTTAATATTTACCCTCTTCTCTGGGGACCCCGCCCATGGTGGAACTTTTTCTGTTACCACCAAAAAAGGAGTAGAGATGATGGTGCATGGCCTTTCATAATAAATTAATCATCTTATCTCAAAAACCACTGTAATCACAATGGGATCATATCTAAGAAAATATGTATGCATGCTTTTGAAAGAGTGCTTCATTTATTGACTATGCACAGGGTATGCGTCTGGCTTTGTACAAAGGGTTACAAGTCTAGGGGACTATGCTCGTACAAAACAGGTTGACGGGGCAAGGCCTGGCAACGCGCCTTACGGGTAGAACATACGAAGATGCTCAATATTCATGAGTTCTGCACTGGGATGCCATCTTCGGTCTCCAGACGGGCTGCGCCAGGTCTGGTGACACGTACTACCCAGTAAGGGCCTTCCCACTTTGATGTCAACTTGTTTGAACCCTTGGCGGACTGAACACGCCTAAGGAGAAGGTCATCTTCCTCAAGGCTCCAGGCATGAACCCTGCGGCTGTGATAGCGATGCAGACCTTGCTGGTATCGTGCAGCACGTACAGCTGCCCGGAGATGATCTTCCTCGAGGAGCGTGGCACCGTCATGCCGTAGCTTCTCTTGCGCTCCTTCGTCGTAGGCAAGTACTCGAGGTGACCCGTATATGAGTTCTGTGGGGAGCACTGCTTCTGCACCTTATATCAGGGAGAAGGGAGTCTGGCTAGTGGCTCAATTTGGCGTCGTCCTGATTGACCAAAGAACCACTGGCAACTCATCAATCCAGTGCTTGCCTCATTTTCACAGTCTACCAAAAGTTCTTGTCTTCAGTCCCCGCAGCACTTCAGCATTCATCCTTTCAGCCTATCCGTTGCTCCTTGGGTGCGCAACAGAGGTGAACGAGACCTTGCTTCCAAGGCTCTGGATCTATTGCATGAAGGCATGGCTCGTGAACTAGGTGCCGTTGTCGGTGATTACCTTGTTGGGTACTCCAAAAGGACACACCAGTCCCTTGAAGAACTTGATAGCTGATTGCACCATCACCTTTCTCGCAAGCTCAACTTCGGGTCACTTTGTAAACTTGTCGATAGCCACGTACAAGAATTCAAAGCTCCCAGTAGCATGGGGAAAGGGGCCCAAGATGTCGAGCCCCCAGACCGCGAAGGGCCAGAATAAAGGGATGGTCTGCAAGGCTTGCGCTGGTTGATGGATATTCTTGGAGTTGAACCGGCATGCTTCACACTTGGTGAAGAGCTTAGTTGCGTCCCGGAGGGCGGTGGGCCAGTAGAATCCTTGCCGAAAAGCTTTCCTGACAAGTGCTCTTGATCCCAGATGCGAGCCACACACACCTCCATGTATCTCTGCCAACATCACTAGTCCATCTTCTTGACTGATACACTTCAACTTCACGCCTTTTGGCCTCTTTCTGTACAGAATGTTGTCCACAAACTGGTACATACTTGATTGCTGGGCCACTTTCTCAGATTGCTCTGGGTTGTCAGGAAGTTCTCCAGTTTGCAAGAATTGGATTATGTGTTGTGCCCATGCCGGACCCTGAGGCTCGACAGCAAGGACTGAAGGCATTTCTTCTGCCGTGGGAGCGTTTGCCTCGACAACACAAGAACCTGGGGTCCTGCCGGAGAGCACAGCTCACCAGTCAGCGTAGAGTTTCCTCCGACAAGCTTCTCACCAGCGGCTTTAGGGATCTCTGCCGGGATACGTTTGCCGGTGTTGAGCCTCCTTCTTTTCCTGGGCAACACTGATGGAGGGACTGATGGTTGGGTCAAGTGGAGTACAAAATTTCCAAGTTCCACAGGAAGCTTTTGTGTGGCACACTTTGACAGGCGATCGTCGATGTTGTTTTCCGCACGAGGTATGTGCTCCATCTGCAACCCGTCAAAGCGTTCCTCCAGCTTCCTTACCTCCTCCATGTATGCCTCCATTAATGGGCTCTAGTAATCCTTGTTCACTTGCTTCACAATGAGTTGGGAGTCGTCGCATATGATCAATTTCTTTATTCCCAATTCTATGACAATTCTGAGCCCGACAAGGAGTCCTTCATATTCTGCTGTGTTGTTGGTGGCATCTTCCCTAGGAAAATGCATTTGGATAATATACTTGAGGTGTTCTTCAGAGGGCGCAACGAGCAACACACCTGCCCCGACACCCTGGAGTGAGAAAGCACCGTCAAAGTACAGGATCCATTCCTTGGGGGCCTCTGATGTCTACTATGCAACTTTATCCTGGTAGACGTTGTTGGGCCTCCAAGTGCAGAGTTTTGTAGGACAATAGCAAATTTCCCTCAAGTGGATGACCTAAGGTTTATCAATCCATGGGAGGCATAGGATGAAGATGGTCTCTCTCAAACAACCCTGCAACCAAATAACAAAGAGTCTCTTGTGTCCCCAACACACCCAATACAACGGTAAATTCTATAGGTGACCTGGTTCGACAAAGATATGGTGATACAAGTGTAATATGGATGGTAGAAATATATTTTTATAATATGAATAAATAAAAACAGCGAGGTAGCTAGTAATAAACGTGAGCGAAACGGTATTGCAATGCTTGGAAACAAGGCCTAGGGTTCATACTTTCACTAGTGCAAGTTCTCTCAACAACGATAACATAATTGGATCATATAACAATCCCTCAACGTGCAACAAAGCATCACTCCAAGGTTTCTATCAAGAACGTAAGACAAAAACGTGCATCAACCCCTATGCATAGATTACCCCAATGTCACCTCGGGAATCCGCGAGTTGAGTGCCAAAACATACATCAAGTGAATCAATAGAACATCCCATTGTCACCATAGATATCCATCGCAAGACATACATCAAGTGTTCTCAAATCCAATACTCAATCCAACATAACGAAACCTCAAAGAGCAAGACTCAATTCATCACAAGAAGGCAGAGGGGGAAGAACACCATATGACTCAACTGTAGTAACAAAGCTCGCGGTACATCAAGATCGTGCATACTCATACATACCCTCAGCCCCAAGGGTGAACTACTCCCTCCTCGTCATGGAGACTGCCAGGATGATGAAGATGGCATCCGGTGATGGTTGCCCCCTCCGGCAGGGTGCCGAAACGGGCTTAGATTGGTTTTTCATGAACTTAGAGGCTTGCAGCGGCAGAACTCTTGATCTAGGTTTATTTCTGGGGTTTTTGGGATTTATAGGAGGTGTTGGCGTCGGGGACAAGTCAAGGGGACCCATGAGGTGATGACAAGGCAAGGGGGCGCGCCCTAGGGGGCGCCCCCACCCTTATGGTTGCATCGGGACTCCTGTCCGATATCTTTTCATTCTAGTATTTTTTATATTTTCCAAAAATATTCTCCGTAAATTTTTAGCTCGTTCCGAGAACTTTTATTTCTGCACAAAAAATACGACACCACGGTAGTTCTGCTCAAAACAGCGTCAGTCCGGGTTAGTTCTAATCAAATCATACCAAAATCATATAAAATTATTGTAAACATGGCATGAATACTTCATAAATTATAGATACATTGGAGACGTATCAGCATCCCCGAGCTTAATTCCTGCTCATCCTCGAGTAGGTAAATGATAAAAGAAATAATTTATGAAGTGTGAATTCTAGCAAGTGCACAAGTTTCATCAATGATAATTTCAATCACTTATTCTAGCATCATTATATATAATAACAGTATCTCATATCATAAAGCTTCTCATGATCAAGTAACATGCTATTCACATGTTAAAGCATAGACCATAAACTTTCTTGAAAAGTAACAAACTATGTTCTCAATCATCAAACAATTGCAATTCATCTTATTTTCAGGAAGGGTCTATGTAAGAGCTTTGATTTAGCAAATCCCACATACTCAACTATCATATAGTCTTCCATGATTGCTACCACTCTAAGCATATTTTTAGAACAAATAGCATCCATTGAACACATAGAAAGATAGGGGCTTAATGTTTCGCCTCCCAACTTACTTATCATATAGATAATTGTCAACAATAATAATTCATGATCAAATATATTTGAATGGCCATATATGCGTTCCATTCGAAGAGCGGAGTGCTAGACCGACTGACCATCTGGGGTGCGACGCGAATGCGACATGCATGCTGTATACATGTGTACCGCCATTTTCTTCAGGCTTTGCTCCATGGCACAATCCATGGATACAAAATTATATTTGAAAGTCAAGGGCAGGGCTATTCCCGTGCGGTAGGCGAGGCAGTTCCGCCTAGTCGGTTCGACAGAGAGGCGAGAAGATGAGGGAGTAGGCTGCTGCAAATGTAATTATCATTATTACAAATGTAAGGCTGTGTGATTTGATGACTCGTTACTGCTGGACAGGTGGGGCCCTATGATTTGACTTGCCATTATCATTATTACTACGGTGCTACGACCGACGTGAGTCTCACGATTCCTTACCACCTCCATGGTATACAGGTGCCAAGTACTACAAAGAAAGAGATAGAGAGAAGTAAAAAATACTCTTATAGCCAACCTTATAGCTAACCTTGTTGTATGAGTCACTATAAGTGATGACTATGTATGACATGCCAACATCATATAGCCTAACACACCTAGACGGAGGAAGTAGTTTCATGCATGCGAAGTAGGCAAAGAAAATGCTCATTTATAGCCGTCTGGAATATCCAAGGGCATGACCGCGCGAGCGAGGCGATGGTCATGGTAGGCGCGACCATGATACGGGCTGCTGACAGCCCTTGAATCTGAGATCGAACGATCGCATGCTAAGTTGTTGAAAATATGCAGAGTAACCCTCCAGGAGAGGATATTCACCCATAGGTCTAGAATCACGCCATGCAACCGTTCAATCTCAGATCCAAGGGCTCTCGAAAGCCCGTATCATGGGACCATGGAAAGCTCCGTATCACCTGTAATTTTCCCGACGCTTGATGTGCGATCACGCAGGTGCATGAAGCCATTTAATTGGGCGTCTAGTAGACATGACATCTAATTGGGCCCCCATAGTATTGTGCATGAAGCCATTTCTCCACTGCTGTTCGCACACCCCACTCAGCATTTTGACAATCGGAAAACCGCTAGCAGTTTGCTCCTACTCATCCTCGGCCGTCCTTTAACATTACGACAGTTCGCTCATAGGATTCCCATCCTTTCACATTACAGCAGTTCCACTAATCCTAACCCTCCTCCCAAATCCATGACATCCCAAATCTCCATGATCGGCGGTGAGTACTAGGTTAGAACCATCACCGGCGATGTGGTCGACGTCATCTACACCCGTTCTTCCTCAACGGTGAAAGGATGACTTGCTCGCTTCAGACACATGTTCGAAAAGTCAAATGATGATGAGTGGGTCGCTGGGCAAGATGTTGAGTACACCACAGTCCTAGACAAAGAGAAGAATCTAAAGGAGGAAGAGAAGAAGAAGCCCGCAGTGATCCAATTTTGCGTGCATAACTTGTGCTTGGTCTACCACATACGCCATGCCGATGTTGAGTGCGAGGAATTTAAGAACTTCCTCGCAGGCGACATAGTCAAATTCGTTACTGTGGACTTTACGAACGACAGAAAAGTTCTGGATCGGGTAGGCCTCGTTGTAGGCCAGCCCTTCGACCTCCAGAAGAATGGGCTGGTGTCCTCCCGTCATCCTTTAATGCTGACCCTGGTAGGAGCCATGGTTAATCCTTCATACGGTAAACTGACGAAACCTCGGCCCAAGTTTCATCTTGCATGGCAGTGGAATCTACTAGATAGAGACCACACCTAGTACGCTGCAATGGATGCCTACCTTTGTTTCAATATGTACAAGGGTTGGATGAAGAGTGAGAGCCAAGTGTGCGGTTCAAGCAAAGAAGTATCGTCCAAGAGGAAGAGGGACAAGGACGAAGTCGAGCACGTGGACGAGGAGTCCGAGTAAGGTGGCAGTGTCGTTGCTCATGGTGGTTCTAATGCAGTGTCTACCAGATTAGTTGCTTAGTTTAATTTCAGGGGGCTTAGTTTTATTTGAGGGATATGTTGTGCTAAGCCCCAGCAGAACTATGTTATGCTCCTTCTCGTTACTTTAACTCTTCAGTGCGTACATACTAGTATTTCTTACAGTTCATCTTGTAGTTGGTAGTACTACCACTCGTTTCTTCACATTATATACGTACTATATATGATATGGCCAACATCATATTGGCTATACTATAACCACGCTCTAAGCATGACACATACGCAAAACACTTAAATGAGATAAGTAATTTAAAAAAACTCAAATGAGAGAAGTTTACCCAAAGCATGAAGGAGTTTAGTTGTCAAAGACTTAAATACGTATGCTAGTTTCTTTAATAGACTTTAGCACCCCATCTAAGCACGTACTAGCCTTTTTAGTACTATATGCATAATTTGGTGACGAGCGCTCTCTATATGTACCACCTTTTTTCTTTAATTTCATCTTGTTAGTTTTGCTCCATGGCGCAATCCATCGATACTACTACTGTACAAAAGTACATTTAAAAGGCTAGAGGGCGGGGCAGTCTTGCTTGGTCGGTTTCACGAGAGGCGGGGGCCTTTATGATTTGACGGCTCATTACTGCTGGAAGGTGGGGCCTTGTGATTTGACTGCTCGTATAAATGTTGCCGACGACCCGAGGAGGAGCAAAGAACCATGCGGTATACTCAAGTTTTCCACTGGAGTAGGACTAGTATGATGGAGGAGCGCGAAACACGGCAGCCCAGTGCAATATGACGATCCCACGGTGCCGCTCATCATTAGCATTGTTTTATTCGTGCCTCGCAGATAATGTGACACATGCAGCGAAACACCCGAAGCAAAAGAGGAAACACAGGAGCAAAAGAAGAAGGAAGATTGCCCCCCCCCCAAAGAAGGAAGACACAGACACAAGTCTGGGGCGCTACTCTCTACTTCATGAAGAGTTGACCGTAGAGTCCTAACTGCTTCTTCATCGCCTCCACGACCTTCATATCCTCACTCGTCTCCTCCGCCATCTTCTTCATTCTATCCATGACACAGGATTTCTCGATGCAAGCCTTCATCATCTCTTCCATGTCCGCATTACATACCTTGACAACTGCTGGGTGCTCGATGTGGAGCTTCGCCAACTCCTCCTTCTGTTCCATGACAAGGGCGTGCAACATCTTCACCGAGGAACTACTCTTCTCATGCAGCTTCTTCCAGCCGGCGTTCTCCTCCTTCAGAAGGTCGAGCTCATGGCGGAGCTTCGCCTTGTCCTCCTGAAGTTGCAGGATTTCGCCGGTCGCCTTCTTACCCGACGCAATGCTATCCTTCAGCAGCATCACCAAGCCGGTGGTCACCCCCCCTGCTCAATGAGCTCAGCGGGCATGTGATGTCTACTACACAACCTTCTTCTTGTAGACGTTGTTGGGCCTCCAAGTGCAGAGGTTTGTAGGACAGTAGCAAATTCCCCTCAAGTGGACGACCTAAGGTTTATCAATCCATAGGAGGCATAGGATGAAGATGGTCTCTCTCAACAACCCTGCAACCAAATAACAAAGAGTCTCTTGTGTCTCCAACACACCCAATACAATGGTAAATTGTATAGGTGCACTAGTTCGGCGAAGATATGGTGATACAAGTGCAATATGGATGGTAGATATAGGTTTTTGTAATCTGAAAATATAAAAACAGCAAGGTAACTAATGATAAAAGTGAGCACAAACGATATTGCAATGCTAGGAAACAAGGCCTAGGGTTCATACTTTCACTAGTGCAAGGTCTCTCAACAATAATAACATAATTGGATCATATAACTATCCCTCAACATGCAACAAAGAGTCACTCCAAAGTTACTAATAGCGGAGAACAAATGAAGAGATTATGGTAGGGTACGAAACCACCTCAAAGTTATTCGTTCGGATCGATCTATTCAAGAGTTCGTACTAGAATAACACCTTAAGACACTTATCAACCAAAACCCTAATGTCACCTAGATACTCCAATGTCACCTCAAGTATCCGTGGGTATGATTATACGATATGCATCACACAATCTCAGATTCATCTATTCAAACCAACACAAAGTACTTCAAAGAGTGCCCCAAAGGTTCTACCGGAGAGTCAAGACGAAAACGTGTGCCAACCCCTATGCATAGGTTCATGGGCGGAACCCGCAAGTTGATCACCAAAACATACATCAAGTGGATCACGTGAATATCCCATTGTCACCACAGATAAGCACGACAAGTCATACATCAAGTGTTCTCAAATCCTCAAAGACTCAATCCGATAAGATAACTTCAAAGGGAAAACCCAATCCATTACAAGAGAGTAGAGGGGGAGAAACATCATAAGATCCAACTATAATAGCAAAGCTCGCGATACATCAAGATCGTATCACCTCAAGAACATGAGAGAGAGAGAGAGAGAGATCAAACACATAGCTACTGGTACATACCCTCAGCCCCGAGGGTGAAATACTCCCTCCTCGTCATGGAGAGCGCCGGGATGATGAAGATGGCCACCGGTGAGGGATCCCCCTCCGGCAGGGTGCCGAAACAGGGTCCCCATTGGTTTTTGGTGGCTACAGAGGCTTGCGACGGCGAAACTCCCGATCTATTCTGTTCCCCGAAGGTTTTAGGGTATATGGGTATATATAGGCGAAAGAAGTCGGTAAGTGGAGCCACGAGGGGCCCACGAGGGTGGAGGGCGCGCCCAGGGGGTGGGCATGCCCCCTGCCTCGTGCTCTCCTTGTTGATCTCCTGACGTGCACTCCAAGTCTCCTGTATTGCTTTCTTTCCAAAAATAACTTTTCCGAAGGTTTCATTCCGTTTGGACTCCGTTTGATATTCCTTTTCCGCGAAACACTGAAACAAGGGAAAAAACAGAAACTGGCACTGGGCTCTGGGTCAATAGGTTAGTCCCAAAAGTAATATAAAAGTGCATAGTAAAGCCCATTAAACATCCAAGATGGATAATATAATAGCATGAATACTTCATAAATTATAGATACGTTGGAGACGTATCAGCATCCCCAAGCTTAATTCCTGCTCGTCCTCGAGTAGGTAAATGATAAAAGAAATAATTTATGAAGTGTTAATGCTAGTAGGTGCATAAGTTTGATCAATGATAATTTCAATCACCTTTTCTATCATCATTATATGTCATAACAGTAGCTCATATCATAAAGCTTCTCATGATCAAGTAACAAGCTATTCATATATTAAAGTATAGATCATAAACTTTCTTGAAAACTAACAAACCGTGTTATCAGTCATCAAACAATTACAATTCATCTTATTTTCAGGAAGAGTCTATGTCAGAGCTTTAATTTAACAAACCCCACATACTCAACTATCATATAGTCTTTCACAATTGCTAACACTCACTCAATATTTATGGGTCCAAAGTTTTAATTAGACACAGAGAAAGATAGGGGCTTATAGATTCGCCTCCCAACCTTTTACCTCAAGGGTAATGTCAACAATAATAGTTCATGATGCCTTACATCCATTTGGATATATATATCAGAATCTTTCCAACACAAGGTGCTTGCCAAAGGATAAAATGTAAAAAGGAAAGGTGAAGATCACCATGACTCTTGCATAAGGTAAAAGAAAAGATAGGCCCTTCGCAGAGGGAAGCAGAGGTTGCCATGCGCTTTTATAGTTGGATGCAGAAAATCTTAATGCGAGGGAACGTGACTTTATATTGCCACTTGTGATAGGGACCTTTATTATGTAGTCCGTCGCTTTTATTTCTTCCATATCACAATGATCGTATAAAGCTTATTTTCTCCACACTAAAAGATCATACATATTTAGAGAGAAATTTTTATTGCATGCACCGATGACAACTTACTTGAAGGATCTTACTCAATCCATAGGTAGATTTGGTGGACTCTCATGGCAATACTGGTTTAAGGGATGTTTGGAAGCACAAGTAGTATCTCTACTTGGTGCAAAGGATTTGGCTAGCATGAGGGGGAAAGGCAAGCTCAACGTGTTGGGCGATCCATGACAATATAATTTATTTCAGATATAAGAAAAGATAACCCATTACGTTGTCTTCCTTTTCCAACATCAACCTTTTACCATGTCATATTTTAATGAGTGCTCACAATTGCAAAAGATGTCCATGAATTGTTCAGTGTCCAATACAATGTTTGCTAACCTTCAATAAATTTACCACCTCTACTTCTTATATGTAAAGGCATTACTCCCATGGGAAAGGCATATGAAACATATATAATTTTAGATTTATGAAATTCAAATCATTCAACCATTTACTCATAGGATATAAGTGAAGCACACGAGTAAATGACAAACTACTCCAAAAAGATATAAGTGAAGATCAATGAGTAGTTAAATAATTATGTAGCTATGTGAAGACTCTCTCTCATTTAAGAATTTCAGATCGTGGTATTTTATTCATACAGCAAGCAAACCAAAAGAAAATAAAATGATGCTCCAAGCAAAACACATATCATGTGGTGAATAAAAATATAGCTCCAAGTAAGTTACAGATGAACGAAGACGAAAGAGGGGATGCCATCCGGGGCATCCCCAAGCTTAGGCTCTTGTTTGTCCTTGAATATTACCTTGGGGTGCCTTGGGCATCCCCAAGCTTAGGCTCTTGCCACTCCTTATTCCATAGTCCATCGAATCTTTACCCAAAACTTGAAAACTTCACAATACAAAACTCAACAGAAAACTCGTAAGCTCCGTTAGCGAAAGAAAACAAAACACCACTTCAAGGTACTGTAATGAACTCATTCTTTATTTGTATTGGTGTTAAATCTACTGTATTCCAACTTCTCTATGGTTTATAAACTATTTTATAGCCATAGATTCATCAAAATAAGCAAACAACAAACGAAAAACAGAATCTGTCAAAAAACAGAACAGTCTAGTAATCTGTAACTAATGCAAACTTCTAGAACTCAAAAACTTCTACCAAAATAGGAAAACCTATATAATTAGATGATTGATCTGCTGCAATTGGAATCAGTATTTTATCACGTTCTGGTAATTTTAAACAATTGTTTTCGTGAACAGAAAGTTTCTGGAATTTTCAGCAAGATCAAATAACTATCATCCTAGAAGATCCTATAGGTCTTACTTGGCACAAACACTAATTAAAACACAAAACCACATCTAAACAAAAGCTAGATGGATTATTTATTACTAAACAGAACCAAAAAGCAAGGAACAAAAATAAAATTGGGTTGCCTCCCAACAAGCGCTACCATTTAACGCCCCTGGCTAGGCACGATGATTTCAATGATGCTCACATAAAAGATAAGAATTGGAACATAAAGAGAGCATCATGAAGAATGTGACTAGAACATTTAAGTCTAACCCACTTCCTATGCATAGGGATTTTGTGAGCAAACAACTTACGGGAACAATAATCAACTAGCATAGGAAGGCAAAACAAGCATAACTTCAAAACTTTAAGCACATAGAGAGGAAACTTGACATTATTGCAATTCCTACAAGCATATGTTCGTCCCTCATAATAATTTTCAGTAGCATCATGAATGAATTCAACCATATAACCAGCACATAAAGCATTCTTTTCATGATCTACTAGCATAGAATTTTTATTACTCTCCACATAAGCAAAATTCTTCTCATGAATAGTAGTGGGAGCAAACTCAACAAAATAACTATCATGTGAAGCATAATCCAATTGAAAATTAAAATCATGATGACAAGTTTCATGGTTATCTTTATTGTTTATAGCATACGTGTCATCACAATAGTCATCATAAATAGGAGGCATGCTTTCATCATAATAAATTTGCTCATCAAAACTTGGGGGACTAAACATATCATCTTCATCAAACATAGCATCCCCAAGCTTGTGGCTTTGCATATCATTAGCATCATGGGTATTCAAGGAATTCATACTAACAACATTGCAATCATGCTCATCATTCAAAGATTTAGTGCCAAACATTTTATAGACTTCTTCTTCTAGCACTTGAGCACAATTTTCCTTTCCATCATTCTCACGAAAGATATTAAAAAGATGAAGAGTATGAGGCACCCTTAATTCCATTTTTTTGTAGTTTTCTCTTATAGACTAAACTAGTGATAAAACAAGAAACAAAAAGATTCGATTGCAAGATCTAAAGATATACCTTCAAGCACTCACCTCCCCAGCAACAGCGCCAGAAAAGAGCTTGATGTCTACTAGACAACCTTCTTCTTGTAGACGTTGTTGGGCCTCCAAGTGCAGAGGTTTGTAGGACAGTAGCAAATTTCCCTCAAGTGGATGGCCTAAGGTTTATCAATCTGTGGGAGGCATAGGATGAAGATGGTCTCTCTCAAACAACCCTGCAACCAAATAACAAAGATTCTCTTGTGTCCCCAACACACCCAATACAATGGTAAATTGTATAGGTGCACTAGTTCGGCGAAGAGATGGTGATACAAGTGCAATATGGATGGTAGATATAGGTTTTTGTAATATGAAAAATATAAAAACAGCAATGTAACTAATGATAAAAGTGAGCACAAACAATATTGCAATGCCAGGAAACAAGGCCTAGGGTTCATACTTTCACTAGTGCAAGTTCTCTCGACAATAATAACATAATTGGATCATATAACTATCCCTCAACATGCAACAAAGAGTCACTCCACAGTCACTAATAGCGGAGAACAAACGAAGAGATTATGGTAGGGTACGAAACCACCTCAAAGTTATTCGTTCGGATCGATCTATTCAAGAGTTCGTACTAGAATAACACCTTAAGACACATATCAACCAAAACCCTAATGTCACCTAGATACTCCAATGTCACCTCAAGTATCCGTGGGTATGATTATACGATATGCATCACACAATCTCAGATTCATCTATTCAAACCAACACAAAGTACTTCAAAGAGTGCCCCAAAGTTTCTACGGGAGAGTCAAGACGAAAACGTGTGCCAACCCCTATGCATAGGTTCATGGGCGGAACCCGCAAGTTGATCACCAAAACATAAATCAAGTGGATCACGTGAATATCCCATTGTCACCACAGATAAGCACGACAAGACATACATCAAGTTTTCTCAAATCCTCAAAGACTCAATCCGATAAGATAACTTCAAAGGGAAAACTCAATCCATTACAAGAGAGTAGAGGGGCCGAAACATCATAAGATCCAACTATAATAGCAAAGCTCGCGATACATCAAGATCGTATCACCTCAAGAACACGAGAGAGAGAGAGATCAAACACATAGCTACTGGTACATACCCTCAGCCCCGAGGGTGAACTACTCCTTCGTCGTCATGGAGAGCGCCGGGATGATGAAGATGGTCACCGGTGAGGGATCCGCCCTCCGGCAGGGTGCCGAAACAGGGCTCCGATTGGTTTTTGGTGGCTACAGAGGCTTGCGGCGGCGGAACTCCCGATCTATTCTGTTCCCCGAAGGTTTTAGGGTATATGGGTATATATAGGCGAAAGAAGTTGGTAAGGGGAGCCACGAGGGGCCCACGAGGGTGGAGGGCGCGCCCCCCTGCCTCGTGCTCTCCTCGTTGATCTCCTGACGTGCACTCCAAGTCTCCTGTATTGCTTTCTTTCCTTAAATAACTTTTCCGAAGGTTTCATTCCGTTTGGACTCCGTTTGATATTCCTTTTCCGCGAAACACTGAAACAAGGGAAAAAACAGAAACTGGCACTGGGCTCTGGGTCAATAGGTTAGTCCCAAAAGTAATATAAAAGTGCATAGTAAAGCCCATTAAACATCCAAGATGGATAATATAATAGCATGAATACTTCATAAATTATAGATACGTTGGAGAAGTATTAGCATGTCGTCGAGGCTCTCCTTTAGCAGCTCCACCAAGCCGTCAATGAACTCCTTCTGCTTATTGAGTTGATCAGGCATGTCGTCGAGGGATAACGACTCCAACACCGCCAGCTCCGCATGTTCGCCTTCGTAGCTAGGGCGCTCCTGCGAGCCCTCGCCTTCTCGTGTGTGATCTTTCGAGGTCTCTGTGGGGGCGGCGAGCCCTCTTTTTTTCCGCGGCCTTGATCGTCGCTCCCTTGCTATGAGTAGTTCTTGACCTAGAGCTCTGCACACCGGCCATGGCAAGGACGGGCGAACAAGTAAGACTTATGAGGTGGAAGGTAGAGTGATTTTCGGCTAGTTAGCTCCCCTTTTTATAACCTAGTGCTAGCACTAGTACGCGTCGGTGCTATACAAACGGTTTTTAACCCCTTTTCATGACGACATTTAGAACCATCGCCTAGTGAGTGACGGCGATAGGGGGGTCCTTCCCACACGACCCAGAAACCATCAGGGATAGGGACCCTGCAGTACTCCTACTCGTTTCTGCTCGCATTTCCATCACAGTCGGTATTCTGTGGTGCTACGTTTACGATTCGCGGCCCATCACAAACGGTTCAATATTATAGAACATGTATGATGCGCGGCCCATCACAAACGGTTCAATATTAATAAGATTAGCTAACTGTCGTACGAGTGTCGGACAGGATTGCGAAACGTCGGACCGTCGTAACATCGTCGTACACGACAACTATCGCACACGCTATTCTGTGGTGCAACGTTTATGATGCATACCTCATCAGAAATAGTTCATGGTTGCGAATCGTGTATGATAAGGCAACTAACACAAACGTTTAGTTTGCCCGCACCATTTGTGATATTGTCTAACATCGCACACGCTTTGCAAACGGCAACTTTGTGCATGCTTGCACACATTTCCTGTCTGTAAACCGTCTCAGATTATGGTGTATATCACAAACGTTTGTGTTTTACCAACCGTGTGTGCCGTAACAACCTGGAAAGCGTAATTTCACCGTAATTTAATTGCTGTTATTTCAAATTGTACCGGATTTGAATTTGAATTTGAATGTATGCTACAGCTTTATTCATATCCATCAGGTTCAAACAACCAATGCATTATTCGATTCATAGGTACATATGTCCAAGAATTATATAAGAAGCAAATAAAGAATGATGAACCACAGTTGTATACTTGTACTATTAAAGACGGTAAAGAAAGAGGCGACATACATTCTGATTGCTGAACAAGGTGAAGCGGAATACCCATATTGTGCCCTCCTCCATGTAGAAGGCACGCACAACTCTAGTCCAACCCCTTGTGATGGCCGACCGCCCATCCTTCACGGTCTTCATGAAAACATCTAGATAATCATCGTGTTCTGGTAGAAATACTTTAACCTTTGCATGCCCACCAATCATGTAGTTTGAGAGGTAATCTTGAGTAAACTGCTTTGGCAACCACTGCAAAGGAAAAAGATTCAGACATTGTCATGTAACACAACTCATTATGGGCAGTAAAAAGAAGGCTGCAGAGTTCTTACTTACCATCCTGCAGTTCGCTGTTGTCTTGGATAAAGTGTAAACAAATAGTTTAATTGCCATCTTTGGACCCATTTTACTAACAATCTTTATCAGCTTCCTCACTTGATGTTGGTTCATCGATATCTCATTGCCCCATACGCAGAAAGGGTCGAAGCGCGGATCTTTACCAATGACATATGTACATAAAAGCACCAAGTTAATATTAGAAGCTAAACAGAAATTGCACAATGATGTAGTACAACACTCTTTTATAATACTCCCTCCATTCCTAAATATTTGTCTTTCTAGCAATTTCAACAAGTGACTACATACGGAGCAAAATGAGTGAATCTACACTCTAAAATATGTCTATATACATCAGTATGTGGTAGTCCATTTGAAATCTCTAAAAAGACAAATATTTAGGAACAGAGGGAGTATCTTATAACATCCAATATAGTCACATATTAGATGAATTAACATCTTATATTATGGGTCGGAAGGATTTTAGTGCATTCTTACAAATTATCGGCTGATTAACTGCTGTTGTATCCATGGGTTACAATTAGTTTGAGCTAGTTTGGGCTCAAATAGCCCTAAAGTATATCTAAACATGAGGGCTAGTTTGAGCTAGTTGCATCCATAACCCACCCAAAAAAACTATCCAACCCAAGAGGTGCTAATTGGAGATAGTTCTCATAGTGCATTGATTGTCAATCTAACCCTGCCATCCAAACAACTCTTTGGATGGAGTTAGTTCAGGGTTAGTCATGAGGTAGAAACTAAATCTAACCTCTAGCTAAGTTGAGTATCCAAACAGGGATGTGTTGTTGTTGTTGTTGTTGTTGCTGCTGCTCTTCTACGTATATCTAGTCGTCATTAGAACATTAATATAACACTCTTCCTTGTTGCTATGTAGCCTAGGATTGCATATTTAGACATTAAGTACATTACATGTTGCTAGGTAGCCTCAGATATATTACATATGGCCCTAGTTAACCTAACGATAAATGGGTTGCAGATATATTCAGTTAAAAGTACGATTCATCGATTAGTCCCTTATCAGCCCCCGGCCTATATATTGGTACCAGCCACTGATATCCTGAACAGTGAGCAGATATAAGCCATGTGATGAAACTAACCTCGATGGAAAACATCAGTCGTTCCAAAATTGCCATGTGTAGGTACATCGAGAAGCATGTTAAGCACAACAGGCTAAACATCAACCAAAATTATCCATGGCAGACAAAATAATCTCCAAAAGATAGCTTCAGTGTGCAAGTTTAAGCACGCTAGTAAAGCAAAACAAGTGGAAAGGTGTGTTAACTGCAATAGGCCTAACATTTAACAACAAGCAAACATAGTCATTCAAACTGGTATTGTGCCGGTCTAAGTACACTGGTTATTGTTAAATAAAAATGGAAATGCGTGTTAACTACAAGATGCAGCAACCAAATGTAGTCATTCATAGTGGTATTGTTGAAACTGGCACTAATGAAATTGAACTGCATAGTTCATACTTGCACATATAGAACATCACGTTGTGAATAACTGGTATAAACAAGGCATACACGAACAACCAAAGATAGCATTTGAAACTGGACATATGCTAACTACAAACAACCAAACAATCAAAAACTTTAAAAGAGGCATATGCTAGCTATAACAGGCTTAACAGCAAGCAAATATATGCATTCCTATCGGTATGTTTAAAACTGGATTGATGAAATGTACCGCACAGTAAATAATTGCACATATAGAGCATCACATTGTGAACAACTGAAATAAACAAGGCATACTGCAAACAACCAGATATAGCAATTAAAACTGGACATATTCTCACTACACTACAAAAGGGACTCGACAAAACAAATCATGGGTTTCCCCCTGTGAAGAGGCACGACAAAACAAATCATGGGTTTCCTCACTTGTCACAGATGG
The DNA here is from genome assembly GCF_018294505.1 of Triticum aestivum. NCBI lineage: Eukaryota > Viridiplantae > Streptophyta > Magnoliopsida > Poales > Poaceae > Triticum > Triticum aestivum. Next base: position 486,767,336 of record NC_057811.1, read on the forward strand.
GCTCGTTCCCGTGGGAAGAGCACGGACCCTGGATGCGCTCCATGTTGTCGTAGATGGGCTCCTTCCCCTTGGAAGAGCACGGCTGTAGGGTGCCCTCCCTGATGTTGCAGACGGGCGCTTTCCCCTTGGAAGAGCAGATGGGCTCTTTCCCCTTGGAAGAGCCGGAGAGGGTGCCCTCCTCGTGGTCGCCGTCGATGAGGTCCGACTTGGAAGCTGTGGATCCCAAGCCAGCGTTGCAGAATGTCTCCTTCAGAAATGACAAAAGGGGCTCGATGGCGATGTAGGATGGCAAATTGTTGACAGCGAGCCAGATGAGATCAGCGGCGGGGCCATGGATGAGATCGACGGCGGTTGAACCCGAGGGGTTGGGGGTGGGCCACTTAACCTGTGACATAGCCCGCCTCAGGCCGTCGCTGTCGATTACCTCGATGTCGTAGCCGGCGGCCGAGACATGCCCGCATACTCTAGCCCGCTGCTTGAGTGCCTGCCGCCAGTAATGGTCGCCAGCTTCCTCGGCAATGTCGGCGAAGAGACCGTGATACACCTCTTTTGGGCCAGTCGCTCCTCGAGCTCCACGGGAAGCGTAGCCGGGCTTAGGCTGCGACACTCTGGAGTAGGGGATGGGGATGGGGATCTGTGGGAAAGGGGGCGTTTGGCAGGCGTCATCTAAGAAACTCAGGGCAGCCTGGGTATGGAGATCGGTGGGTAAGCTGCACGGGCAAACCGGCAGATGTTGACAATGGAGGCCTTGCGACGGCGGCGGCGGTGGCGGGGACCTTGCTAGGGTTTCGAGCGAGGGAGGGTGTGTGTGTGTGCGCACGCCAGAGGAGGTTTTGGTGTGTGTGTGTGGAGGGGGCGGTGTTTGAGGAAATGACGCGGGTACTAAAAATTTTACTACGCGGGAGTCAAACGTGGGAGTGAAATGCCGGGGCTATTGAAAATTTTGATGATAGTGCATCGCACACGATCCGGAGATAACAACCGTGTGTTATCAAAAAGAAAAACCCTCGAGGCGGGCAGATATTTTCTAGGGATGCAGGAGGGATTGGGAACAAGAAACATCGCACACGGTCCGAAGATAACAACTGTGTGTTATGAAACAGAAAAACCCTCGAGGCGGGTAGATATTTTCTAGGGATGCAGGCGGGATTAGGAACAAGAAACATCGCACACGGTCTGGAGATAACAACCATGTGTTATGAAATAGAAAAACCCTCGAGGCGGGTAGATATTTTTGACAGGGGGAGCCTCGTGGAGCCCAATGTATTGTGCAGATGTGTGTGTGACAGGGGCACCGGCGTGACACACGGTTAGTTTGAGTGAACTGTGTCTGTTGCATCATCCGACTTGTCTAATGTTCATAAATTTGGCGAAAAATGACGCGGGAGAGGGTCAGAACACGAACACACTTGCATGTGGACCAAATTTATGTATGAAAAGGGTGGTTTGATTTTCAAATACCAAATGCAACTTCGATGTGGCACCTATCTCGCAAAGCGCATGGTATTGCTTGCCCCCACCCCCCTCGTGTCGGCACGAAGGGAATCCTAAGCTATGAATGCAGGCCCCCTCCCCCCCAACCGAGGTTCACCTAGCAAAGTGCGAAGTAGCTAGCGCCCCCCTCCTCCCTTGTGTCGGCACGAATGGAATCCTAAGCTATGACTGCATGCCCCCCCAACCGAGGTTCATTTAGCAAAGTGCGAAGTAGCTAGCAGCCCCCCTCCCTCGTGTCGGCACGAAGGGAATCCTAAGCTATGAATGCATGCCCCCCCAACCAAGGTTCACCCTAGCAAAGTGCGAAGTAGCTAGCAGCACCCCTCCCTCGTGTCGGTAGGAAGGGAATCCTAAGTCATGAATGCATGCCCCCCAACCGAGGTTCACCCTAGCAAAGTGCGAAGTAGCTAGCAGCCCCCCTCACTCGTGTCGGCACGAAGGGAATCCTAAGCTATGAATGCATGCTCCCCAACCGAGGTTCACCTAGCAAAGTGCGAAGTAGCTAGCGGACCCCTCCCTCGTGTCAGCGTGAAGGGAATCCTAAGCTATGAATGCATGCCCCCCAACCGAGTTCACCTAGCAAACTGCGAAGTAGCTAGCAGCCCCCCTCGTGTCGCCACGAAGGGAATCCTAAGCTATGAGTGCATGCCCCCCAACCGAGGTTCACCCTAGCAAAGTGCGAAGTAGCTAGCAGCCCCCCTCCCTCGTGTCGGCACGAAGGGAATCCTAAGCTATGAATGCATGCCCCCCCAACTGAGGTTCACCTAGCAAAGTGCGAAGTAGCTAGCAGCCCCCCTCCCTCGTGTCTGCACGAAGGGAATCCTAAGCTATGAATGTATGCCCCCCAACCGAGGTTCACCTAGCAAAGTGCAAAGTAGCTAGCAGCCCCCCTCGTGTCGCCACGAAGGGAATCCTAAGCTATGAATGCATGCCCCCCAACCGAGGTTCACCTAGCAAAGTGCAAAGTAGCAACCCCTCCCCCCACAAACACACTTTTAGTCGGCGGGCCAGAGAGGCATGTCTCACCAAAATGGATCGTAAATGGGCCAAGAATAATCCACCTTGGTCGTACAACCTCTCTCTTGTTGTTGGTCAAAGTGATGGTCGTCCATGCGACCCCGGAGATGGGCTAGCTCGCCAATAATCACGCAAGTAGCTAGTCCCTGAAGACAACCACTGCATGCGTGTGGCCCAAACATATGTATGGAGAGGTGTGTTTTTGAGTAACAATGGAACAACTTTGATGACCATGATTTCGAACTAGAAATCCCCACACTGAGTGAGGGTTAGGTTGACGATGCATATGTATGTTACACCACACTTCAAGCCAACGACGGGGATTCATGCATGCATGCGTGCATAGTATATGCGCTCAAACTTAAGGTCTGAATCTCACCATGACCTATACTACGATAACACGAACCAGATGAAGAATCCGCCATGGTAACCTATCTTTTTGTTGGTCAAGGTGATCATGGATGTCCATGCGGGCCCACGAATATATAGGCTTGTCACCGATAACCACACGAGGGAGTGTACCGTTCGAAGGCAACCACTACATGCATATGTATGGAGGTGATGCGTGCATGCATGTTTGAATACCATTTCACAACATTGATGTGGCGCGTGCGTCAAAAATCATACACTAGCTCCCCACACAGAGCGAGATCGGTTCATGATGCGTCGTTGTACTAGCCACTTCGACTTGATTGGAGGGATTCATGCGTACACATGCATGTGTGTGTGCTCAAACTGTATCATGCATGTCATCCCAGAGCATGACCTATATATATATATATATATCGTATTACAAGCAAAAATAATGATCCCCTCCTAAGTCAAATTAACCTCTCTTGTTGTCAGGCAAAAAGTAGTGATGGACCAAGTGGGCCCACAGATGGAAAGCATCAATATCGCTGATAACCGCTTAAGTGGGTGCGGGAGGACAACCACCACCGCTTTGCATGTGGGCCAAACATATATATGTTGAATACCCAAAATGCACAAGTTTGGTGTGCCACATGCCTCAAAAACCGTAAACCATGCACCCACACAGAGCGATGTTCATGAAGCGTGCTACATATGATGGTTCCCCCCTCTTCACCGCATACTATATGCTCCTGCCGTAATATGTACAACCCAAAAGAATCCTCCTCGATGATGAAATTAATTAACCTCCCCCGATGTAGGTCAAAGTGATGCATGCATGCATCGACGATGCCCTCGTGGGCCCACAGATGGAAGCATCACACGTGAGTGTCCTAGCTAGGATAACCACCGCGTGCATGCATGTGGCCCAAAAAGGTGTTGTGTGATGTTTGAATAGCCAATTTCACAATTTTGATGTGGCACGTGGCTCGGAAACCAAAAAGACCCGACACTGTGTTAGGTGTACTTGTTCATGGACGCGTACGTATAGTATATATGCTAGTCCCCTCCCACCTCTTCGACGCGTACTATATACCACCATAACACAAAAAAAATTCTACCTTGCTAGTCAAATTAAACTCACTGCCGGCTGTTCGTCAAAGTGATGGACGACGACCTCGCGGGCCCACAGAAAGCGTCACACGCGAGTATCGAGTGTCATGTAGGACAACCGACTGCATGTGGCCAAGACATGTATGTATGAAAGGGTTGTGTAATGTTTTAAATAACGATTTCACGACTCTAATGTGGCACCGACCTGCCTAACAAAACGGCCAACCCACACGGTGGCTCACAACTCGTAGTGTACTGCGAGCCACCCGCCACCCCCAGACGCACACACCCACACACACACACACACCGCGAATCCACCGCAACTACGATGCATGTTAAATTACTTATCCCGCGGTGAACATATGTTACCAAAGGAGGGACGTTTTAATTTCGAAAAAACACAGAGATCATTAAGAAGTTTTAGTACATTAATTGATTGATTTTCTACGGGTATAATGTGTAAAAATCAAATTTGAGCTACATGGAAACGTGACAATGCACCTAAATGGATTGCAAAAACACACCTGTCTCACTGGGTGCATGTTTACTCCCCGTGCAACAAATTTCAAACAATGAGAATCTTGATTTTTAAATTCTAGTACATCCAAAACTTATTTGAAGTTCATGAAACTTATCGTGTTGTCATCTGGACACCAATACAAAGTGGCATTGTACTTTTTTTGTCAAATTTGAGACTAGTTTTGATGTAATCTTTATCTAATTACAAACGGGAGATTATTAATAATTGGGAACCAATATCCCGAACGGATTATTTATTCGAACCATGAGCGTTAGACCAACAATGGATACGTTGTCGGCGTCCTGGGAAAGGTGGTCCCCAGACTTGCCTGCCTGCGGCCCACGGCGTGTCTCCAATAGCGGCCCCGTATGGCCCATCTTCACCAGCAAACAGTTAAGACCCTCGCGAGGGAGCCAAGCCTCGCGAGGAGGATGACGCAAGACCTCCTCGGGGGCAGCCTCACCAGGCCGGCTCGCGAGGGGCGGAGAGATCAAGGCAAGGGGAACCTCGCGAGGTTCCTATGACGTGAGCCATGACGACCAAGGCCAGGCGGGCGCCAGCGCGCACAGTGTCCTCGTTTCCTCTTTGCTGCTAAAGAGGCAAGCGCAGGCGAGGAGTCCCGAGGCGTCAGGCAAAGGTTTCCATATCGGTGCAACAAGACCAAGACCAGCAGGACGGAGGTCACCATGGATCCCAAGACGGCGTCACCACCAGAGCCTTTCGCAGACGAAGACCACCTTTAGTCAGGATAGCTTGTACTAGTTGTCCCCCTTCAAATTGGCCATTGTGGCATCCCTTTCCCGCTCAATATTTGGGAAGAGGACCAGGGCCTCTATAAATAGGACTAGCCACCACAGTAGGAGAGGAGGGATCCAGATCTCCTCACCCACACAAGCTCACCGAGCACAAGAGCACCTCTCCTCAGGAGGCTGTTCTTCCCTTGTACTATTCATCCTCAGCCCAAGAGGCAATCCACCACACCACACTGGAGTAGGGTATTACACCACAATGATGGCCCGAATCAGTATAAATCTTTTGTCCCTTGTGTTGTGAGTTCGTCGAGCTAGGCTTTGAGATCGCGGTGAGGGTGAGGGTGTGATTAGGTAGGGAGAGATCTTCGTGCGCACCCCAGTGTTCGAACCTCAAGGGTTTTGCCAGAACCCGAAATCCGACATTTGGCGCGCCAGGTAGGGGTGCACCGGAGCTTCTCCCCCATCAACAGACCCGCCAGTGCTCTGCGGCCACGATGAACGGTGACCTGAGGGCCAACGCCGACCACTGGGCGCCCAGCCCAGGCCGAACGGCGTCGGCCACCCAAGAAGACCTCAACCTCGCGCCTCGGGCGGCACGTGCGCAGTCAAGCGCTGCGGGGCGCGGGCGACGCGGCTCAGCGCCATCCACTCTCACCCCGCGGTGCGCGCGGGCCGCCGCAAGAGCCTCAAGCTATGCAGCAACGACGGTGCCACACACCCGGCAGGAACAGGCGAACATGAGGGCCGCGCTCATAGTGGCGCGGGAGCTGTTGCGGTGCCGACTGATGGAGAGCCGCCGGGATGCATTGCTGGAGCGCGTCGCCGAGCTGCTGGACGCTGTGACTATGGGAGCACCGCCCTTCTACTACCTGCTTATGCCTCAGGCCGCGGTCGGGTCACACGGCGGGCCTCGCCGCGCCCGCGTGCCCCCGGGCGCACCTGGAGGTTTCGTCGACACCGGCGCGACCAGCGACGCCGGACGCCTCATCGCACCCGCGCCACCTCTGATGAGCGCGGGCACGAGCATCGCCACCCACGGCTCCAGCGGGATGCCACCCCACCATCCTCAGGGCGGCGCGCTGGGCCAGGCGACGTGGAGCGTGGGAGACTTCGGCGAGGTTTTTGGGGCGACATCCTCGGAGGCCTACGTGCCCCGCATAATGGACCAGGAGTACACGCCGGAAGACGACCCTGGCTCGTTCCTCGAGCCAGGTTGGGAGGAGGAGGCACTAGAAGTTGAGGCCTTCTAGGAGCCACTCAGGATCCACGTCGACCACGCCGGCGACAGCAGCTACAGGGTACAGCTAATCTCTCAGGAGCAAGCTTACGCTAACCATGGGTTGCAGGTGGATCAAGTCACAGCGGCGGACAGCGGCCCCAGCTCGACAGCCCCCCTTTCGTCGGGAGGAGCAAACTGGGGGCCGTAGGGAAGGGGCCGGGAGCAAGGCCCCTCCCCACTCCGCGCGGAGCAGGGCGTTACCCGGAGGTAGGCCCTCTGCCGGGGAAGCACTCGTGAGCCTTCCCCCCGGCAGAGGACCCGTGGTCGCCGAGGGCGCCGCTGGTGTCCCCATTGCCCCTTGGTGTCGTCCTGGTTTCCGGACGCCCCCAACGGTGGTCAAGGTGGCGCAAGGCGGGGCCCTCGTCTAGCAATATGAAGTAAGGCTCACGCATGTGAAGGTCTCCGCTCGTGACACTCTCACGTAATAATGAGTGTAGCTGTACACGCCCCGGAGTCTCCGGAGTGCCGCCCTCGGGCACCGGAGGCTCCCGCCCACGTCCTAGTGGAGGCACTATGCTCCGCGCCGGTGTAAGACCCAAAGACTAGTCTAGGCGCCAGACGCGGCCATTTGCTTTTAACCTCTTTTGTGTATCCCTGTTTTCTGGCCTTGGGTTTAAGTTTGGAGTTGAATTTTCATTGATACGCGCAGGGGGTGTCTTTTCTCGTTCATGCGATTTCTTGCAATCTGGTTCCTTGTCGTGATTTGGAGTTCGCACTTGCTATCTCCCTTCGCGAGCCCCTCGCGAGCGGGGGCTGGATGAGGCGCGTGCATGCCACACGCATGCCCTGCCATGACTAGCGCTTGCTTCTCGTGAGGCCCTCTCAGGCGGATCGGCAGAAGCTCACGGCCTCACGAGCCGGTCGGAACTTGTCTTAACTAAGGTAAATTGCAGCAGTAAGTTCGCGGCAGGACTCACGGGCGTGCGAAAACACATCTCCAGCTTGGCCTAAGGAATAGAAGCAGTAATCTGTTTACATGAGGGGCTCCCCCTCCCAAAATGCTCTGACAACTTTCAGGGCCGCGCACGAGCCTTTGTGTGCAGGATAAACAGCAGGGAAGCATAGGTTCAATCGGACATGTCGCTCTGTGCATCCCCCGGGTCGCCGTCGGACGCGTCGCTGGCGTCGCTATTGCCGTCGCTGGCATCACCATCACCGTCGCCAGCACCGCCCTCACCATCATCGACCACGTCGCCTTCATCCGCTGCGACCACCACCGCGTCGTCCTTGGAAGCGAAGGCCCTGACCAGCGCATCCACATTGTCTTCCACCCATTGCGCCAGGTCGCCCCGGATGGCCTCGGGTACGGGGGCAATGGTGGCATCGAAATCAAAGTTGGGGTAGGTGTTCTGGAGGTGGCTGAAGACACGGGAGAACGTGCGCCCGAGCAGGCAACGGCTCCTCTCTTCAGCAAGCTGACGAGCCCTCTCGGATCGGTTCTCCAGACGCGTCACCACGTCGGTGAAGAAGCGAAGGTGACTGGCATAATCATTCGCGTGGGGATGAGGGGCATTCTCGTCGCAGATGTTGCCCAGCATCGTGTTGGCCCTGTTCCTGAGGCCTTGGAGCATGGGGGTGTGTACGCGCTCCAGCGTCCGCCGCTGAAGCACTTCCTCCCTGTTCTGCTACGCGAAGGACTCGGCGTTGGTGACTCGCTGCTGAAGAGGAATCAACTCAGCGTGGGCGGAGGCCAGCTCAGCCTGCGCCGAGACCAGGGCGGCTGCGGCAGCCTCCTCGCGTCGTTCCGCCTCAGTTAGCCTAGACTTGAGGGCAGCAGTCCTACCTGCAGCCTCGGCTTCTACGAGCTTCAGCTTCAGGTCGTACCTGCCCACAAGATCTGCGCGAGCCTCGGCGGCAATCGACCTCCTCCTAGGCCTGGGCCTCGCGCGCACCGACAGCCTCCTCCGCTTGTGCGACTTGGCGCTCCCTCATCTCCAACCGCTCGAGCTCAAGGCCACGCTCCATGGCTTCCAACGCCAGTGCCTCCTCATGCTTCAGGACCTCTTCCTCCTCGGCGGGCATCCCCCTCATCGACGCTAGGGCGGCTCTGCGCGCCTCCACTTGCCGCTCCAAGGAGGTGCTCCAGGCATGGAGCTCCCACGCGTGTTTCTCTGCGATCTCGTGACGAAGGTCAGCTTCCTGAGCCTCTTCCAAGGCTCGAGTGCAGGCCTCACGCGAGGCCGCGAGAGACGCTTCGGCCTTCGCATTATCAAGCTCGCGCTGATGGCGCTCGAGGTTGATGGCCACCTTCAGTTTATGTCGCTCCTCCATCAGCCGAAGACCCTCGGCCTCGAGGCGCGCGTCTACATCCACGAGTTTTCCACTGAGCCGGCTCATCGCACCCATCGCTTCCTGGAAGAGCTTGTGGTGGACGACGCTCCGTTCGTGCGCAAGCTTAAGCGCGCGGTCGATTCCGTCCTCCGCAATGGGGGTTGCTGACGGGATCTGAAGCGGCTCGTCCCCTTTCGGAAGGGGGCTGGGGGCTGGCGCCCCCTCGGTCACCCGCCGAGCTTCGATGACAGCCTGGTCGAGTCGAGGTTTGCGACTCGAGGAAGAAGCCAAGACCGAAGCCATCCAGCCGCCGTCCATGTAGCGACCCGACCCGAATGGATCAAGTCTCTGTGCTTAAGTGTCATCCCTGGATCGGTATGCTGACACACACAGTACTTGAGGATTTATAACAGAGGTAAATCACATGTATAAAGTAACGTAAATACTATTACCTCAATCCAAATAGCGGAAGTAACAAGGTTGTGGATTCCCATCAACACCAACGGCAAAGTTGAGTGTAGAAATCGTAACCCTAACGTATCACATACTCGTCGTAAGAATCCTGCAACATGAAACGTTGCAGCCCGAAAACGGGTCAGCACATGGAATATGCTGGCAAATACACACCATAGAGAAATGATGAACAAAGGCTATCACTACATGCATATATGGCTGGTGGAAAAGCTCTATGGTTATAATGTTTTTGCGAAAAGCCAATTTTTCCCTACTGCAAAGGAATAAATTTTATTTAACTATCATGGTGGTTGTGAAACATTGAGATGGTTGACAGCATCTCAATCCCAATTAAGTATCATCATTAACCCAACAAGATTAATTAAAGTAACATGATGAGATCAATATGAATATCCAAAGACCAGAGACTCAAAATTGTCCATAACCGGGGACACGGCTAATCATGATTAGTTTGTACACTCTGCAGAGGTTTGTGCACTTTTCCCCACAAGACTCGATCTCCTCTGTTGGATTTCTCGCACTACATGGTGTTTGAGAAACGGATGACCAAGACACAGTCTTTCAGAAGCATTAGCACCTTACGATGGGTAGACCGTACCACCTACATCCCCTACATCTGCTAGTGTACCACTGTAAGAGTTCACACGACTTAATCAACTATGCTAGAGCCCATAATAGCTTGTGGCTGCACACGGAAGTTTCCAGCATGAATAATCTCATGATCCCTTTGAGCCTGGGTGGCGGTCCAAAGAAAAACAGGCAATCCTGGAATACCCAGGTACCTCAATCCACCCAGATGTGTGTTTTAGTTGCCACCTTAAGTTTAACCATTAATTAACAATCTCACATCTGTCATGGTAACACTCAAACCCAATCCACGTCTACTAGCATAGCATAACGATATAAGCAAATTTAGAAGTAACTCCCAAGGGTTTGATAATAAATAGGGCAATAGGTACTACCTCATCTACTTCCCAATACCCACAATTTAATTAGATCCTAATCATGCAATGTTTGAGGGTTGATCTAATGCAATAAAACTGGCTAGTAGAAGGGGTATGATCAAAGTGTTACTTGCTTGCAATGTTGATGAAGATGATTCGCACTCAAACTCTTGATAGTTCTACTCGTCACACTCCGGTCAATCTATCGTAAGCAAGCAATGGTAACCATACATAAGCAATCACTCAAAAGATCGGGAAGAACGAAGAAGACGATTCGGAAAACATCAAAACCAAACAAATAACTCTTGCAACATAAAACAATTTCTAACAGTACCAAAATTATATGAATTTGGCCTTATCAGAAAGTTTAGGTCAAGAGCTTCGATTTGCAAAAAGAATCAACTAAATCGGAGCTACGAAACTCAAGTTACGATCAAAAGAAGATTCAAATTCAAATATGATCTAATTCAAATTTTAAAATTTCAAAAACATCTTTGAGTTGGATTACTGGATAGAGGGGATCATAACGAAGAAATTGGCGCTGGTTTTGTTGGATTTGCATAAACTGGCAAGAAGTTGTGATGGTTTGAAACAGAGGGACTAATCTGTAAAAAAATAAAACTATGAATAGGTCCCTGGCAGAAATTATAAAGAAAAGGAAAAATTTAAAAAGCGAACGTTCACTATGGGAAGCTAATGAATGAAAACCGTTCGCTCCAGATCTAATCTCAGGAGCGTTCACTAATTAGAGGATAACGATTCGAGAAAAAAAAACAAACCTAGACCTAATCCTAGCCGTAGAAGGGGAATCGGACGGACGAGGCGGCTCCGGGCTCCGGCGACTTACCGCGGCGGCGGACGGCGTCGGCGGCGAGGAAAACGGCGGCGGCGGCTCGGGTGTGGTCAGGGCGACGGCTCCGGTGGTCCTCTATCCCGGGCGAGACCACGGGGAGGCGCGGCTCGACGAGGCGAAGGCGATGGCGGTGTCGGCGGTGGTCGAGGGCGATGGCTGCGCAAGCGGGCGGCGGTGCGGATCTCGGCGGCGGCGGCTCAGCGAGTGCGGCGGTGACTTGCGAGGAGAAAGAGAGAGATCGGGGCCCGGGGCTCCGGCTTTATAGGAGGGCGGGGTGGCTCCGAGGCGTGGAGGAGGGGCAACGGAGAGGCAGCGGAGGGAGTCCCGCACGGGCACGGGCGGCGGCGGCGATTCCGTGGCGGAGGCGGACTCCGCCGGAGTCGGGAACGGGCGCGGGCGCGCTGGGCCGCGGCCTAGCTGGAGCTGGGCCGGCCCAGTCGGCGGAGAGTGGGAGAGAGAGAGCAGTGCTGGGCTTCGGCCTGTCACTGTTCGAAGAGTTTTTTTAAACACAAACAAACTAAAATAAAACAAAAGAAAATAGAAGCAAAATATAATATAGGCATATTATATATCAAAATTTTCAGAAAAAGATTTTCTACAATGTGAACATTTTTGTAAGGTCAAATAAAATCCACACAAAGTTAAATAAATCAAACAGTGCTACTGCCTTAATAAAATCCAATAAAAATCATTTTAAAAATACCAAAATGATTTCAAATTTATTTTTCTCCAATTTTCTGATGTAGGGAATCATGTTACCCTATTTTCTATATATTTTTATTTTGGAGAAAAATAATTTGAATAAGACTCAAATAACTCCAATATTGAAAATAATTTCAATGGGACTTTGAATTTAATCCTTTGAAACTCCTAACTCATATTCCATATGTTTTGAAGAAGTCATTTTATCTTCTCTCGTGAAAATCATTGAGTTGCATAAAGTTTCAGAATTGGAAATATTCTCAAATGAAATTCAAATATTTTCAACACCCCTTGTCATTTAAATAAATGGAAGAAGTCATGTCATCTTCTCTCCAGGGTTTTGTGATGAAAAGTATTTGAATTCATGGAGATCATAAAAGCAAAAAGAAAGTTTGGGAAAGTCCTTTTATTCCCTCTCATTTAACTTTCAAAAGATTCCAAATTCAGTCACTTTCAGTCAATCAATCAAACAATCAATCCAATCTATCTGTTTATTATAACATTCCAAAATTTAGAATTTTGGGATGTTACAGTCCACAACCAGAGGAGGAGCCCTTGGCACGCTCGTCGCGCCCCCAGCAAGGCCACGAAGAAGAAACAGCAGGAGTGTGGGCTCGAGGTGCCAGGCTAGCGTGCCTGCCTCTAAGGACGACTTCGTGCCGGGGGCGGCATGCCGGCTTGGGACATTCAAGGCCAGTGGGAGATTCGAGGCAGGAGGAGGTTGCTCCCCGGGAAGCTTCACAATCTTCGCAGAAGGGATCCTGAAGAGCCACCGTCAGGAAGGGAAGCAGCACTCGAGGAATTACAAAGATAAGGTACTTACTCATCTATGGCGATGTACTTCCTCTGCTTCAACGGCCGGAAGGCGCCACTGCTGCAGCTTGGGGACCCCTTCCTCTTGCGCAGCGCTTCAAAGTCCACACGGAGCCTGCCAAAGTGTTGGACGTGGCGGCCAATGCAGGGCGCGGCTGGTGAAGCGCTCGAGGAGACGACCTCAGGAGCGCCAAGATGGGGAGAGCCGTCAGGCTCCGCCTCGCGATGGCCCGCCGAGGCCTCGGGAGCTTCGACCCCAGGAGCAATCGATCGCATTACCCCCTCAACCGCGACCCAAGGGTGAGAGTCACGGCTTCCCGAGGATGACGCCTTGGGAGCCTCGGGCGGCGTCGACACCTCGGCACCCGCGCCTCTGGCCTCCAACGGTGCTTGCCCTCCTGCGTCCACTCTTGGGGAAAGTTCGGCGACGGCGGCAAGGAGGGGAACCACCGTGACGGGGTTCTCACGGGGCCCCACATGGCCGACTGGGCGCAGCCCCCATTCATCGAAGGGGGGCATCTGCCCCGCGAACTCCACCCTGTTTGAGAAGCAGTACATGAGACAACCCTCCTGCGGCATATCGCCTAGCGAGGGGTCGCCAGTCAAGACCTCGAGCACCGTCCTTCATGCCTAAGATGGGAGCTCCGACTCCTGAAGCCTCATGCGGTCCTGATTGCCGGTCAGAGCCCACATCGGCTGGGAATGGCGCTGGAGTGGGGCGATGCGGCGTCGGAGGAACTCCTTCATCACCTTGGGTGCAGTCACGCCAAGGTCCTTCATCCTCCTCAATCGGAGCCACACAAAGGCAAGGCGAGAGCTCGCAAGCTCGTCGTGGCCCCAGCCAGAGCTGGGGACAGCGAGCGACGACGGAGGCGAGAGCAGGGGCTGAGCACTTCAACATCCACATATACCCACCGCGTCCGAAACCCGCTCGCAAACGGCGAGAGCTCAAAATCAACCCCCGAGCCGGCCGTTGCCGCCACAGCCTGGAAGCTGAGGCACCCCGAGCACTGCAGGGGGTCGGTCAGGTGCAGCAAGAAGAAATGGCGCAGGAGGGCCACGGAAGGGGCAATGCCCACCATGGCCTCGCAGACAAAGGCGAAGACGGCAAGAAGGGCGACAGATTGGGGATCAAGGTGCAGCATATGGATCTGATAATGGGAAAGCACAGCGTTGAAGAAGGCTGCGAAGGGAGGAACCAGGCCAGCCCACAGGGCGTCGATGAAGAACTGGACCTCAGTGGCTGTCCTATCGATAGTAGCCCGGGACGCAGGCCAGGCCACCGTTCCTCCCCATTCGTTGAAGCTGGTGGCGAGCGCAGGGCGTACCTTGTCCATGGCCTCCCGATTGAGCACCCGCGATCGGCCGACAGCGGGCTCGATTGCCGGAGGTGGGCTGGCTGAGGACAGGGGCTTCTTCCCTTTCTCTGTTCGGTTCGGCGCCATGGCGATGGAGAGGACTGAGCTCGAGTCTAATTTGAAGAGGAAGCTGAGGTTCGAGGAAGCGGAGGAGTTGAGGAGTGCGTTGCCTGCAAGGGGGAAATAACTGTGTAGGGTGCCGTGGCCGCCTAGCCAGGCGGATATCAAGGCAGCGTGGGGAAGCGGAGACGCCCACGTCCAATCAATCGCCATGCGTCGACCAAGGCTGTAGGCTGTTGGGGCCCGCGGCGCTACACACTTGCCCTTTGGCTTCGCCTCGAAGCCAAGTCCGAGCGCGCCTTGGGCTCGGGGGCTACTGTCGGCGTCCTGGGAACGGGGGTCCCCAGACTTGCCTGCCTGCGGCCCATGGCGTGGCTCCACTAGCGGCCCCGTACGGCCCATCTTCACCAGCAAACACTCAAGACCCTCGCGAGGGAGCCAAGCCTCGCGAGGAGGACGACGCAAGACCTCCTCGGGGGCAGCCTCACCAGGCCGGCTCGCGAGGGGCGGAGAGATCAAGGCAAGGGGAACCTCGCGAGGTTCCTATGACGTGAGCCATGATGACCAAGGCCAGGCGGGTGCCAGCGCGCACAGTGTCCTCGTTTCCTCTTTGGTGCTAAAGAGGCAAGCGCAGGCGAGGAGTCCCAAGGCGTCAGACAAAGGTTTCCATATCGGTGCAACAAGACCAAGACCAGCAGGACGGCAGGACGGATGTCACCGTGGAGCCCAAGACGGCGTCACCACCAGAGCCTTTCGTAGACGAAGACCACCTTTAGTCAGGATAGCTTGTACTAGCTGTCCCCCTTCAAATTGGCCATTGTGGCATCCGTTCCCACTCAACATTTGGGAAGAAGACCAGGGCCTCTATAAATAGGACTAGCCACCACAGTAGGAGAGGAGGGATCCAGATCATCCTCACCCACACAAGCTCACTGAGCATAAGAGCACCTCTCCTCAGGAGGTTGTTCTTCCCTTGTACTATTTATCCTCAGCCCAAGAGGCAATCCACCACACCACACTGGAGTAGGGTATTACACCACAATGGTGGCCCGAACCAGTATAAACCTTGTGTCCCTTGTGTTGCGAGTTCGTTGAGCTAGGCTTTGAGATCGCGGTGAGGGTGAGGGCGTGATTAGGTAGGGAGAGATCTTCGTGCGCACCCTAGTGTTCAAACCTCAAGGGTTTTGTCAGAACCTGAAATCCGACATACGTACCATGCTTCGGTTAAGCATTAAAGCAGCAACATTAATCATCCAAATAGAAAATTAATATACGTGCCGCCGCGCGACCCGTGTGCCGTGCGAGCAGGCGTGAGTTGACGGGACGCATGCGAGCAGTCCGCCGCGCAAGCAGACGGGGAGGCGTGCGTGCAGGTGTGTGAATTGACGGAGGCGTGCTCGCTGCGCAGTGTCATTGGGAGGCGTGCGAGTAGCTGTGTGAAGCTTTGGTAGGCATGCAAGCAGTCCGGTGCGCAGGCTCACCGGGAGGCGGGCCATCGGTTTGACCGCCGCCGCCTCTCACAACTCCCACTACTCCATATTAATGGTGCGCCCGAGCGACCGCACCCCCCATCCTCGCCACATGATGTCGCTTGAAGCTGCGTCGGTATTTCCCCAAAGAGGAAGGGATGATGCAGCACAACGGCGGTAGGTATTTCCCTCAGATATGAAACCGAGGTTATCAAACCAGTAGGAGAACCAAGAAACACAACGTAAATATCCCCTGCACAGAAATAACAACACCTCGCAACCCGACGTGTTAAAGGGGTTGTCAATCCCTTTCGGGTAATGGTGCCAGAAACGGTGCGTGGATGAGAGAAAGTTGTAATAGATTGAATAAATAGATCGCAAATAAAATAAAGTGCAGCAAAGTATTTTTATATTTTTGGTTTAATAGATCTGAATAAAAAGTGCAAATAAAATAGATCGCAAAGCAAATATATGAAAACAAATACCCGGGGGCCGTAGGTTTCACTAGTGGCTTCTCTTGAGAAAAATAGCAAACGGTGGGTAAAATTACTATTGGGCAACTGATAGAACCTCAAATAATTATGATGATATCTAGGAAATGATCATTACATAGGCATCACGTCCAAGATTAGTAGACTGACTCCTGCCTGCATCTACTACTATTACTCCACACATCGACCGCTATCCAGCATGCATCTTGCTAGTGCATTAAGTTCATGGAAAAACGGAGTAATGCAATAAGAACGATGACATGATGTAGACAAGATCTATCTATGTAGAGATAGACCCCAGCATTTTATCCTTAGTAGCAATGATACATACGTGTCGTTTCCCTTTCTGTCACTGGGATCAAGCACCTTAATATCGAACCCACTACCGGGCACCTCTTCCCATTGCAAGATAAATAGATCAAGTTGGCCAAACAAAACCGAAATATCGGAGAAGAAATACGAGGCTGTAAGAGATCATGCATATAAGAGATCAAAAAAACTCAAATAACTTTTATGGATATAAAAAGATATGACTGATCACAAACTCAAAGTTCATCAGATCCCAACAAACACACCGCAAAAAGAGTTACATCATATGGATCTCCAAGAGACCATTGTATTGAGAATTCAGCGAGAGAGAGAGAGAGAGAGAGAGAGAGAGAGAGAGAGAGAGAGAGAGAGAGCCATCTAGCTACTAACTACGGACCCGAAGGTCTACAAAGAACTACTCACGCATCATCGGAGAGGCACCAATGGAGGTGGTGAACCCCATCTGAGATGGTGTCTAGATTGGATCTGGTGGTTCTGGACTCTGCGGCGGCTGGATGAATATTTCGTTGATTCCCCTAGGGTTTCTGGAATATTGGGGTAATTATAGAGCAAAGAGGCGGCCCGGGGGGCATCCAAGGTGGGCACAACCCACCAGGGCGCGCCTGGGCCTCCTGGCGCGCCCTGGTGGGTTGTCCCCTCCTCGGGCCCCCCCTAGGTGCAACCAGGGCCCAACAGCTTCCTTCTGGTCCATAAAAAATCTTCACGCAGTTTCGTGGCATTTTGACTCCGTTTGATATGGATTTACTGCGATGTAAAAAACATGAAAAAAAACAGCAACTGGCACTTGGCACTATGTCAATAGGTTAGTACCAAAAAATGATATAAAATGACTATAAAATGATTATAAAACATCCAAGATTGATAATAAAATAGCATGGAACAATAAAAAATTATTGATATCTTGGAGAAGTATCAGCATCCCCAAGCTTAACTCCTACTCGTCCTCGAGTAGGTAAGTGATAAAAACAGAATTTTTGATGTGTACTGCTGTTTATCATGTCATATCATATTCTTTTCTTTGTAGCATGGACATTTGGACTTTTATGTGATTCAAAGCAATAGTCTAGTTTTGACATAATAATTTAGATACTAAAGCATATCAACAAGCAACCATGTGTTTCAAAATATCAACGCTAAAATAAGTTATCCCTAACCCATCATGCTCAAACATTGATCCATTCATGAAACACACTCCAATATTAGCTACACCCAACACTTAAGTACGATCATATTGCCTCCTGGTTGGTGCTTTTTATGAGAGAAGATGGAGACTCAAAAATAAAAAAAAAGTTGCATAAAGTAAAAGAAGGGCCCTTCGCAGAGCGAACTAGGGATTTGTAGAGGTGCCAGAGCTCAAAGCAAAAAAATAGAGATAAAAACATTTTGGGAGGTGTATCCATCCCACCAACGAAAACGACTTAGAGTTCCGAACACTTTCCATGCTAGATATGCCATAGGAGGTTCCCAAACAGAAAATAAAGTTTATTCATTTTTCCACCATACTTTCACTTTCCATGGCTAACCGTATCCACGGGTGCCCTCCATACCAACACTTTCTAAGGAATTTATTATTTGATAACATAAATTAAACTCTTTTTTGCATTTCGGGACTGGGCATCCCTAAAACCTTTGCCTTACTCTTGTGCAATGACAAGTGAGTAAACAATAATCGTGAGAATAACACATCCAGCATGGAAAATATTAGCCACCCGTTACCGTTCCGCGAGCGAAACAAACACACAAAAGATAAGTTTATTTTGAAAATTAGAGATGGCACATGCAAATTTGCTTAGAACGGAAAACGAATACCACTTATAGGTAGATATAGTGGACTCATGTGGCAAAACTGATTTAAAGGATTTTAGATGCACAAGTAGAGGTTCTACTTGGTGCAAAATGAAGGCTAGCAAAAGATTGAGAAGCGACCAACCAAGAAATGGATAATATCATAAGCAAGCATTAAGCATAATTAACACCGAATAATGCACCATAAGTAGGATATAATTTCATTGCATGACTATTGACTTTTGTACTTGCATAGGGAATCACAAACCATAACACCAATATTCTTACTAAAGCATAATTACTCATCAACATAACTCACATATCACATCATCATATCTCAAAACTATTACTAAGAATCAAGTTTATTTTGTCCAATGATCTTCATGAAAGTTTTTATTATATCCTTCTTGGATATCTATCACTTTGGGACTAATTTTCATGTGTTGCTTTTCATAAGCTCAAACAAATATAAGTGAAGATCAAGAGCATAATTTTTCCTTTCTTTCTCTCAAAATAATTTAAGTGAAGCAAGAGAGAATTTCTTCAAAATTTACTAACTCTCAAATAAATCTAAGTGAAGCAAGAGAGAATTTCTTCAAAAATACAAAGCACACCGTGCTCAAAAAGATATAAGCGAAGCACTAAAGCAAGTCCTAGCTCATAAAAGATTTAAGTGAAGCACAGAGAGCAATTCTAATAAGTCATGAAATAATTTTGGCTCTCTCAAATAGGTGTGTCCAGCAAGGATTGATGACTTAAAACTCAAAATAAAGCAAGCAAAGAATCATATCATACAAGACGCTCCAAGAAAAACACATATCATGTGACGAATAAAAATATAGTTTCGAGTAAAATATCGATAGTTGTTAGAAGAAAGAGGGGATGCCACTCGGGGGCATCCCCAAGCTTAGTTGGTTGCTCATTCTTGGATAATAGCTTGGGATGCCGGGGAATCCCCAAGCTTATGCTCTTCTATCCTTCCTTCATCCATCGTAAGGTAACCCAAAACTTGAAAACTTCAATCATACAAAACTCAACAAAACCTTCGTGAGATCCGTTAGTGTAAGAAAAATAAATCACTACTATAAGTGTCGTATCAAACCAATTCATATTTTGTTTTTGTATTATATCTACTGTATTTCAACTTTTCTATGGCAAAAACTCATCAAAAAAACCATAGAGCCATCAAAATAAGCACACAACACAAAGAAAACAGAATCTGTCAAAACAGAACAGTCTGTAGCAATCTGATTTTTCTGAATACTTCTGGAACTCGAAAAATTCTACCAAATTAGGACGACCAGGGTAATTTGTATATTAATATTTTGCAAAAAGGATCAGGGCCAAAGCACTTTTATGTGATTTATGAAAATTATTTTCATGAGCGCAAAGTTTCTGTCTTTTTCAGCAAGATCAAACAACTATCACCCAAGAAGATCCTAAAGGCTTTACTTGGCACAAACACTAATTAAAACACAATCATAACAGTAGCATAATTGTGTTAACACTCAAGAACAGAAAGCAAAAAGCAAAAATAAAATTTATTCATTAGGTTGCCTCCCAACAAGCGTTATAGTTTTACGCCCTTAGCTAGGCATAACGCAAGGATCTAAGTTTTGTCATCTTTGGTTCGAGATCCATAAGATGCCCTCCTGATTGATTCATAAGGTGGCTTAATTCTTGTCCTAGGAAAGTGTTCCATACCCTTCCTCAAGGGAAATTGGAACTTAATATTGCTTTCTTTCATATCAATCACGACACCGGTAGTGCGTAAAAATGGTCTACCAAGAATAATTGGACAAGACGGATTGCAATCAATATCAAGAACAATAAAATCTATGGGCACATAATTCCTATTTGTAAGAATAAGAACATCATTAATTCTTCCCATAGGCTTTTTAATAGTAGAATCCGCCAAGTGCAAATTTGAAGAACACTCTTCAAGATTAGTAAGACCAAGCACATCACATAAAGATTTCGGAATTGTAGAAACACTAGCACCAAAGTCACACAAAGAAAAACACTCATAATTTTTAATCTTGACTATGATAGTAGGTTCCCAGTCATCATGCAATTTTTTAGGAATTGATACTTCTAATTCCAACTTTTCTTCAAGAGCTTTCATCATAGCATCAACAATATGTTTAGTAAAAGCTTTATTTTGTTCATAGGAATGGGGTGAATTTAATATGGATTGCAACAAAGAAATACAGTAAATCAAAGAGCAACTATCATAATTAAAGTCTTTGTAATCCAAAAGAGTGGGCACATCACTAGTTAAAGTCTTGACCTCTCCAAACCCACTTTCATCAATTTCTCAACAAGATTTTCACCCTCCGAAATATTGGGACGCCTTATACCTAAAGTTGACTCTTCTCCAGTCCCTTTTTCATCAATCTTAATTTTACTAAACAAAGAATCAATAGCAGAAACACCAATCATTTTAAGATCTTCATCACTTTTATCTTCTAACGAGATTGGTTTAGCAGCCATTTGATTTACTAAAGTAGCTTGTGCATTGGATATTTTTCCTAGCAAAATTTCAGCAAAAGCATACTTAGATTGGAGATTACAAACTTCTCTACTAATATCATCAAGTTGTTTTGTGATAGCATCTAACACAACAAAGTGTTCCTTAAGTTCTTCAGTAAAATACTTATTATACTCAAATCGTGTAGTCATATATTCCTTAGTACTTTTCTCAATTTCAAGCAAAATATTTGGGTAAGGAACATCATAATATTTTCTTTGAGGCATCATTACTACGCAAACAAGAACACGCACAAAAACAGATCCGGTAAGAAAACGACGAACAGAAAAAGAGAGGCGAATAAAACGACAAATTTTTGTGAAGTGGGAGAGAGGAAAATGAGAGGCGAATAAAACAGCAAATTTTTGTGAAGTGGGGGAGTGGAAAATGAGAGGCAAATGGCAAATAATGTAAATTGCGAGGAGATGTGATTTGTGATTAGGAACCTGGTACATGTTGAAGATCCTCCCCGGCAACGGCGTCAGAAATTCCTTTTGATGTCGCTTGAAGCTACGTCAGTATTTCCCCAAAGAGGAAGGGTGATGCAGCACAGCGGCGGTAGGTATTTCCCTCAGATATGAAACCAAGGTTATCGAACCAGTAGGAGAACCAAGCAACACAACGTAAACAGCCCCTACACACAAATAACAACACCTCTCAACCCGACGTGTTAAAGGGGTTGTCAATCCCTTTCGGGTAACGGTGCCAGAAACGGTGCGTGGACGGGAGAAAGTAGTAATAGATTGAATAAATAGATCATAAATAATATAAAGTGCAGCAAAGTATTTTTGTATTTTTGGTTTAATAGATCTGAATAAAAAGTGCAAATAAAATAGATCGCAAAGCAAATATATGAAAACGAAGACCCGGGGGCCGTAGGTTTCACTAGTGGCTTCTCTCGAGAAAAATAGCAAACGGTGGGTAAACAAATTACTATTGGACAATTGATAGAACCTCAAATAATTATGACGATATATAGGCAATGATCATTACATAGGCATCACATCCAAGATTAGTAGACCGACTCCTGCTTGCATCTACTACTATTACTCCACACATTGACCGCTATCCAGCATGCATCTAGTGTATTAAGTTCATGGAAAAACAGAGTAATGCAATAAGAACGATGGCATGATGTAGACAAGATCTATCTATGTAGAGATAGACCCCATCGTTTTATCCTTAGTACCAACGATACATACGTGTCGTTTCCCTTTCTGTCACAGGGATCAAGCACCGTAAGATCGAACCCACTACCGGGCACCTCTTCCCATTGCAAGATAAATAGATCAAGTTGGCCAAACAAAACCCAAATATCGGAGAAGAAATACGAGGCTATAAGAGATCATGCATATAAGAGATCAAAGAAACTCGAATAAGTTTCAGGGATATAAAAAGATATGACTGATCATAAACTCAAATTTCATCAGATCCCAACACACACACCGCAAAAAGAGTTACACCGTATGGATCTCCAAGAGACCATTGTATTGAGAATTCAGCGAGAGAGAGAAAGCCATCTAGCTACTAACTATGGACCCGAAGGTCTACAAAGAACTACTCACGCATCATCGGAGAGGCACCAATGGAGGTGGTGAACCCCATCCGAGATGGTGTCTAGATTGGATCTGGTGGTTCTGGACTCTGCGGCGGCTGGATGAATATTTCATCGACTCCCCTAGGGTTTCTGGAATATTGTTATATTAATAGAGCAAAAAGGTGGTCCGGGGGCACCCGAGGTGGGCACAACCTACCAGGGCATGCCTGGGCCTCCTGGCGCGCCCTGGTGGGTTGTCCCCTCCTCGGGACTCCCCCCCAGGTGCAACCAGGGCCCAACAGCTTCCTTCTGGTCCATAAAAAATCTTCGCGAAGTTTCATGGCATTTGGACTCCGTTTGATATTGATTTCCTGCGATGTAAAAAACATGGAAAAACAGCAACTGGCACTTGGCCCTATGTCAATAGTTTAGTTCCAAAAAATGATATGAAATGACTATAAATGATTATAAAACATCCAAGATTGATAATAAAACAGCATGGAACAATAAAAAATTATAGATACGTTGGAGACGTATCACCACACAAACACACACAATCCTCTCTCTCCGCTTGCATCCTAGACGCCGCTCTCAGTCCTCAAAGCCGTCAGTGTATGAGGATGCCGCCGAATCTCCCCATCGGAGGTAGTGGCGACGCCGGGGCTGCTAAAGCACCGGAGCACGGCGTGGAGATGGAGATAGAGGTTGCCGTCACCTCCGGCGAGTTATCACTGCACCCTGACGTCGTTGACAGCGTCGAGCTTCCACAGCCGAAGGCGGAGTTCCACACCAACTCTGGTGACGACCCCGGCGACGACTCTGACGACCACTTCGGTGACGACTCTGACGACGATGGACAGCTGGTTAGTCATCTATACCCATTTATGTGTCAAATAGATCATAGGGTTTCTCTGGTTACTCGTGCCTCCCCCTTTTTGGAATAGAAATCCTATGGTTATGTTCTCCCAATCCATGAAATCTGAGTAAGTTTCGTTAGATCCATGTAGTGTATTGATTGTTTGAATGGTACAAGTGATAAGTGATTAGTTGTTTCATCTGTGCAAATTATTTTTGCTAGTAATCCGACTAGGGTTAGTGTTCGTGCTAATAATTCCTAGCCAGGACTTGACAATTGATTTTGAATGACCTACATATGTTTGTGCCATTATTATCTTCAAGATTGGTCTGTACATAGACGACTGTGCTTAAAAATCAAACCATAATATCTGGATACGTATAAATAAATAGCCATAAATTCCTAATCCTGCTTCACGGCATGTAATCATTGATTTGTTGCCAAATTTGTTTTACTATTTGTATAGGTGCTGTCTAACGATGTGGACAGCGACGATGAAGATGGCCAGAGGAGGTACAAGAGGCAAATCCTGAGGGAGCTTTATGCGGGAATGCATAACAGGCGTATTAGGACCTGGAACGGCGGCTATAGATGCCCATTTTGCAACCACAAGCTTCATGACGCGTATCTAAGTGTTCTGGTGCATGTAAGAGGATGGGCCGTTGGCTCCTTCAAGCAGAAGTATTCTTGCAAGGTGGCGCACGGCGCGTACGCCGAGTACTTGGAGAAGCTTCAGGATCGTGCCGGCGTGTGAGATGAGATGTGGGATGGATCGAACTATGTACGCTTGAGTATGCTTAATGACGGTTGAACTATGTACTTATGGTTGAACTATGCTTATGTACGTGTACGCTTATTATCTATGTCTGAGTATGTTAAATATTTGGTCAAAATTTGGTAAAAATTACAAAGGGGGACCAATAAACTAGGACGGAGGTAGTACATCGATCACACACGGTTCCCAAAATTGGAACCGTGTGCAATGACTTCTATTTTGCCTATTGCGTCAATCACACACGGTTCGCTCTAGCAAACCGTCGCCTCCAAAATTCTTTGTGGGACAAAAAACCCTCACCACCCAATTCAAAAAAGAAAAAAGAAAACCCTCACCATCCCCACGTCACAAAAACCCTCACCCCGCCCGCCACCCCCTCCGGTCCCCATTCACACCTACACAAGCTCCTCCACGTCTATGCCATGGCACCGCCTGTCGCAGCGCTAAACACTTAGCTCGACGCCTGCCGCCGCCGCCAGGCTGCTGGCAAAGCCCACTGCATTTCGCCAGTTCCGCTTGCTGCCGCCTATCGCCATCGACTTTCTCGATGCTGCTCGTGGTCGACCCAGCTCCGCTCGGTTGAGGAATCTGCCGTACTGAGGGTTCTTTCTCATGGACGACAAGGTAACTAATTTAATGAGATATTATCTCATCTCTTATCCCAGATCATCTACCTCCTTTAATCACCCGGCGGAAATCACCGTGAATTCATTTTTATTCGAGCTGATTTGAGGGTTTTCTTTCATTCATAGAATGTACAGTGCGCCGACACATCAGGACTTTGCGACCTCCGCCAGAGATTCCATCTCACCGTACCAGATCACTTGAGGACGCGTGCGGTATGTTTAATCTCACCATAAATCGGTTGGCATGGCCTACTTTCCTAAACATATTCTAAATATTGCTACATTTGGATAAAAGGTGCCACATGCACCATATACGTCAAAGGGGATTTTTCCCCACTTCTTTCTATATTAGGCAAATTAATGGTGTATTGTTCTTTCGATTACTCTCATATTTCCATGACACCATGTTTACCCTATCTGTTTAATTATAGATTTTCGTCCTTCGATTTCAACTGTTGTACAGTTCTTTCAATTTGGGCCCATATTTGCATGTTACCATATTTTCTTTAACAATCCTACCATTTTCTGCAGCGCATCCCTTGCTATGCAATAGATTATGTAGTGCACAATCTTTCCCTTTACATAGATCAAGACTGCACGGATGTCATACTGCACACAAACCATGGATTTACAATCGTTGCTACTGTAAGACTTGATGAACGTGGTGACTCCCATTTTGACACTGGCTTTTGGAAAGAAATTTCTAAGTTTTATGTACTGAAAGCTGGCACTGAAATTGCACTCCGCATAAAAGGGCCTGGTCATGAGATATATGCTAACTTCCCCGACAAAATCATCCGTCTAGACTTTGTTCGAAGTTTTCTTTTCAACTATCTGCATGTTGACTTACCCAGCAATGTCAAATGAATTGTGTAGTATTTAACCAACCAATTGTTATTCCCTTTTCTAACTATATTCCTACCTAATAACTTCTAGTTACCAATACACTTTTCTATTGCCCTGTTTTAACTAAATATTCCCTGTACTGCCATTTCTATCAAGAAGCGCCGCTGATAAGGAGACTCCCGAGGTGGAGAACGGGGCTGCCAACAAGCGGAGGCGGGGCGAGCTAGAACCGCAAGCGACTCCAACAGGCCTAGACTTGATTAGCAGCCTCCCTGATGATATGTTGATAGTCATCATCTCCCTCCTCCCAATCAAATATGAGGCGCGGACAACCGTCCTTTCCCGGCGGCGCCCCCTATGGAAGTCCAGCCCTCGCGACCTCATCGACACCCACGAGCTCGGCCATGGCTATCGCAAAAGCTTGGATGCGTTCTCCAAGATCCTCGGCAGTCACCTTGGCCCAACCGGAGGCCTTAGAATAGGCAAGTTCCATTCCAACGGCAAGGACCGAGCCAAGCTTGACGACTGGTTCCGATCCCCCGCCCTAGATCAGCTCGAGGAGCTCACTTTTGCTGATGGGCATATGTGGTCGTTGCCAACGTCCGCACTCTGCCTCGCGCCCACGCTGCGTGTCGCCAAGTTCAGGAACTGCCATCCCCCCTTAATGACGCGCCCGCTCTTATTCTACCACGACTGAAGCACCTCGAGCTCGTCGCCGTCTGCCTCTCAAACGGTGACATGGAGCACCCGCTCCGTGGCTGTACTGCACTCGAGTACCTTCGTCTTCAGGCGATCAATGGGTTGAGTACCTTCCACATCACCTCCATGACTCTCTGGACTATTTGTGTGTGTTGCTGGTGCGGCGGGAAGACATCACAAGATGTGTACCACGATATGGTCATTGAGGACACCTGCACTTGAGAGATTACTTGTAGTTGATTAACAAGGTCCAACAAGAATCAATGTCATTTCTGCGCCGAAATTGACAGTGGTGGGCTACTCGTCTGACAAATACTCCGAACTTGTTATTGGATCCACGCCCGTCCAGGTACAACAGCCACCTTCTACCTCTCCTTCCACAAATTAACATTATTTCTAATTTTGAAGATGTTTGTTCGTCTGTCATTCAAAAAATGGTTCCGACAAGCTTGACCCTGAAACTGTGCACAGTGAAGGTCTTGGCACTAGAATCTATCGGCCCCAACCTGGAGCAAGTTGTCAGTTTCCTCAGATGCTTTCCGTACCTGGAGAAGCTATATATCGAGGTGATGTTCCTTTCCTGTTAAATGTTAACCATAAGGGAGTTCAATTTGTGACACCTTTTTCCAAGTTTACAATGACAATGTACTACAATTTCTGAAGGATTCTTTTGGAGGATTTCAGTACATACATGTTCCACCCCCCCCCCCCCCATATTGGTTGCTTGATCCATATGGTTACAATCAATAAGCATTTCTCCTTTGGATTCATCTGTACTAGTTTTCTTAGGGAACTTTTCATCCACTCCAACCTCTTGTGAAGAAGGCTACATTTTTCTAGAATGTAATCAAATGCCCATGTTAATCATGTCAGATCGAAGATGGCATGTTAGTGCATTTTACAAATCCTGCAAACCAAATAGGCATGTAGTAATGTTCAAAACTGCATGTAGGCACTAACACGTTTTCTTCTTTTGCAGATAAGATTAGGCCCAGTGGTGGATAATGTGATACAATATAACAATCACGTCGAATGCCTAGATCTGCATCTCTCAGAAATTACTTTGAACTCCTACCGAGGGACCTTACCGGAGATTATATTTGCCAGGTTCTTTGTTCTCAGAGCAAGGGTGCTGAAGGAAATGAGGTTTGCCCTACATTTATTTTGCAAAAATGAATGGTTTGTTGATCAGCGCCGGCGCCTGCGGCAGAATGGAATAGGCTCCAAAAATGCTGAATTTCATTTTGGAACTTCAGATGATAGAGTAATCGGAAGTCATCGTGTCAACCCCATACATGACTTCTCAGTGGCTGACCCCTTTGCAAGAATTGTGAGGTTTCAAAACCAGACTTAGAAGTGGTAATATCAGTTTGAACCTCTCTGATATCCATGTTCAGCGGATCTGCGCGAGCGTTTGCAGCTGATGAGCTGAATTTCATTTCTAATATCAGTTTGAACCTTGTAATCTTCGAATTTGAGCCATATAACTCTGGAATTTGAACCTTGTAATATTTCGAGCTTTTCTGGTACAATCATTGAAATGGCATCGTATGAGACTCGTATATTGGTAGCACTATTTTGACCTTAATATGCAATGGTCTTAGATTTTATTAACCATTCTCAAATCTGTTTACCTTGTCGATCTCACAGCACACGATCTGTATAGCTAACTCGACTGCGATCTTCGACATTATTGCACACAGTTGGTTTCTTCCACCGTGTGCCCTGTAGAGCGCAGAATTAATTATCGCACTCGAGTGTCCATCATCACCCTTCTGTGTAACTTTGACCTTATCACCCATGGGTAAACTTATGACCGAAGTCATTCCACACACTTCGTTTTTACAAAGCTTTTTGCCAATAAACACCCACAATTTGTCCCTCTTCTAGCTGACACGTGGCCAAAACTAGCCGGGCGGGAACCTTGTGCGGTAAACTGCATGGTAGCGCGGGAATAGGCTCATCGGCGATACATTTGGCGCCCCTTCGAGCCCACACGTGCGGTGCGGTGTTGTCAAGCGTGCACTAGAATCCTCCGCTATGAACGCCGTGACAAGACGTGACGATTACAGGCCGGCCGGCCCCCATTTATTACAGCGGCCAACCTTTCGATCGCGCCCCACCATTGCAAGAAGCACACCCACCAAGAGAAATTCTTAGAGGGTATCCTGCGCGGCTCCAATGGCGCTCTGAGCAGCTGCCGACGACGAGCAGCAGTTCACCATGCGTGCCGTGGTGGACACCCACAGAAGGTTCATGGACCTCTCGGTGGTGTACACCAACAACCCGGTCTGGGTGGAGCACTCCATCCACATCATGGAGCTGTTGCTTGCCGAGGAGAAGTACAAGGTGGTCGGGTTCGACCTCGAGTACACCCGCGCTCGTGCCGGGTCTTGTCCCAAGGTCGCCGTCGCCCAGATGTGTGTGCGCCACCACGTCCTCGTCTACCACTACTGCCTGGCCACAAGGCCTTGCGAGTGTTTTGTCGGGTTTGTCAACAGCCCCACTACATGTTCGCTATGGTGGACATCACCAACGATGTAAAGGCGCTCGAGAATTCGGGCATCGCCTGCCAGAATCTTGTCGACATCCCGGGCCAATACAAGATCTGGAGCAGCAAGGAGCATGAGAAGGGCTCACTGGTTCACCTCGTCGAGGCCATCATCGACCCGTACTACAGAGACATGAAGGATTCGTGCAACAAGGACAAGCGTGCCTGGCACTAGGCCTGGATGGAGAAACTCGACAAAGCTCACGTCGTGTACGCGGCCAAGGAAACGTACATGAGCTACGACATGTACAGGCGGGTCGTTGACATGAGGAAGTGCCTCCTTCCCCAAAACGGCCAGGGATCCAGCCGGAAGCATAGCAATGGCAAGCGTCGTCGCAACAATAAGTAGATGATTAGATCCTTGTTTCTCCTACTTTAGTATACATGTAATTGCTTACTTTGGTGTGTGGAAATGTTATGTGTGTAGTCACTTGTGTAATTGTATGCTTAATTTGGTTATGCAATGCTGTCTTTTTAAGTATATATGTTGATGCTCTGTAGACAGAGCGTAGATGTTGTGCGGACAAAGAAAATCACATCGCACACAGACTAAACAATTGAACCCGTCGGTGATGTTTTCATTAATCACTCACAATTCTATACCAGCAATCGTTTGCTCACAACACACACGGCTTGTTAGCAGTAATCGTCTGTGTTGTTATCGGTCTTCGCACACGTTTCCGATTACAGACATGTTTGCCGCGTACCACACATGTCTTGTTAAGTTGAACCGTTTCTATTCTCATGTCTCAACGCAAACAGTTCATCTGACTGAACCGCATGTCGTATATCGCACACACCTTGATTTGGCTGACCGTTTCTTTTGTGTTGCCTAATCACAAACAGTTCATCCGAGTGAACCGTAAGCTATATATCACACACGCCTTCATCTGGCTGCCCATTTCTTTTGTTCTGCCACATCGCAAACAGTTAATTGAATTGAGCCGTATGCCCAGCATCGCACACGCAACTAAAATCTGAACTGTGTTTGATGCATCCTCCATTGCAAACGTTTTGCACCTTTTTTGACGGTTTTTTTACACCTCCGTTTGCGATTAATGCATCGCACACAGTTTCATCGAAGGGTCTCTGATCGTAGTGTCGCGTTAGCAGCAACCTGCAGTAGTGTAGCACTAGTACTAAAACCTGCATAGTAGGAACATGTTCAGGTTTGATACTTACTAGGTGTGAGCAGGTTTGCACTTACTTATAGATGGTAGTACTACTTTGGAATGTGATGGGAACAAGCTAAATATTAATTGATAGTTTTGGTTTCGAGGCCCGAAACGGCTCTCGATGAGTATCCTAGAACACAAATTTCAAGTACTGCTGCTCAAATGCGGTCGCACAAGTCAGTGATGTAACTGGTCGTACATGTCAGACCAAGCCGATGTGTGTCGCGGGTCCGACCGACCGCCTATTGGTGCGACCGACCGTAAGTATTACGCGATGAAGACTTTTGGTTCTGGCTTCGGGTGATTGTCATGACCAAGCATTCAAAAACTAGTGATAAATTAATTACCATCTTTTTCCAAACGACTAAGTATTTTCACAGGAATACAATACATATAGATGGAGTGATTGTCACGGTTGCAAACCACCATGGCGCCGCAAATTCACTGCAGCAACAACCGAGTAGGTCACTGCATCGCTGGCGGGGAAGGAGGGCAGCTCACCTCGCTTACGATGCATGCCTAGCGGCATCGTCGCAGCTGGTCTCGCGATTTGGCTTCTCCTACCTCCCATTTGAACAGTTCCACCGGCTGCTCATGCCATTCCACAGGCATGCGCGTCCGTAGTCGTCTCCGTGAATATGATCTCTGCCATTAGCCCCAGCTCGAAATCAACGCAACGCTGCCAGATGCTGACATCCCTCGGCATCTCTCCCCTGAGATCGACTTGTGCCTCCGCCTTGTGCCTCGCCAGGCGCAGCTCCTTCGAAACTTGTCTCCAATCAATGTGACGCTTCCTCGATCCGATTTGCCCTTGCTGCCCACCACCTGAAACGCATCCCTGGCATGTCCTCCAGCGCCACCGATCTGTGATTCCAGAGCAATGGATCCCCTTTGAAACACTTGTGGGTTTCGCTCAAAAGCGGCAGTGCTGCGGGCCGCAGCGAGAGGGCAGCCCGGCCGCAGGATCCTGGGATCTAAGGGATTATCCATGGCGGGATCCTCCATGGCGGGATCCGGTGGGCGAGGCGGGGATGCGAGGGTAGGCGCTGGGAGAGCCCTAAAAGGCTAAGATAAAGATAGTACTACTCCACTCCGTCCATATTTGAATACAAAGGCCACTAACAGTAACCCAGGAAAATATTGATCATGCTGCCGCGTCCTGGTTTATTGGCCCCCTTTTTATTTTGTGCCAATTTTTGACAAAAAATTTAACGAAGAAAATGTTAATGCATGTCACCAAAAAATATGTCATTGGAATCACATTTGAACATAGTTTTCGATAACATTACTTTTTATGACGTGCATAAATATTGTGTTACTTAAAATTATGGTCAATAATTGGCACAAAATACGAAGGAGACAAATGGAAGTAGCAACTCATGATTTAACCACTCGCATGCACGAAGTGGAGTAGTAATGTCATTCTCAACTAGTACTTCCTCCCTCATGTCCACTCAATTTGCATGCGCTATATTAATTGACCATCAATGAAGTGAACGACTTTACACGCGTTAAATTATCACATGGGTGGATCTTCGTACAAAAATGCGTCCCATCGTGTACCCGCGTGTGCGTGTGCGTGCACGGGAATGAGTCTGTGCGTGCACATCTTCGCTTCATGCACATACTGTCAGTGTGCGTAAGAGAGGACAAGTACGTTCTTCTGAAACCAGCAGCACGTCACTGTGATCAATCCACACAAGGAGGTCGCGACAACACCTCCACATGTGCCACGTGGCTTCATGGATGCCCCACACATCATTTTAATCATAATATATTAACTGAAAAAGGGAGAGACACTCTGTAGCATGCCATTGGAATTCTAATTTACGTGTTTTGCACATACTAGAAGTACTAGTAAGGTACACGTGCATTTCACGCATGAGATTTGGCAACCAGATTATGAATAAATACCACACTATAGCATGTAAGCTTTGAGTCATATATGCATGATGTAGACGTTCGTTTAATTCTTATAGTTCATCTCATTCAAAATCAATTAGTTTTTATAAAAAATTAATCTATTTTATGATCCATGGAATTGTGCATTGTAAAGCATAAAGTAAAAACAAATAATGGCAATTCAACTAGAAAAAAAGTTTGGGCAATTATGATACGGAAGATTCTAGAACAAAGGAGAAGTACTTGTGTTTTGAGGTTTGTGCATTATGCTTAAGTTCAACCATGGAGTCTTCTAGATTGTACATGTGGCAGAATCTGGTGGAATCTAGATGATATCCAACGGCCGGTAGTGCTCGGATTTGCCATCTCTGCACCGTCGGATTGGCTTCATCCAACGACCATCTTTCAAAGTTATTCACACACTATATAGGGGTATAGATATAGATATAGATATAGAGGTATAGATATAGACTAGTGTCACATCATCTAAAGCCTTTGTACACTCTCATTTTTTGTAGAAATGTGCTCCATCGTGAACTCACGTGTTTGTATGTGGGAACGAGTGCGTTTGTGCACCTCTTGTCTTTCGCACACGTAGTCCGTGTGTGTGAGAGATACTAAGATATGGTGAGGGAATACGTGTCAATGCAATTTGTGTGAAGGAGAGGCCTATATACATACATGTATGTGCATGGGGCCGGGATGATATACGAGAAAGGAGGGGAGGGGTCGACCGCGCGAGATATCGATAGAGACAGATAGAGGGAAGAGCTCTATGAGCGTACAAGCACTGGGATATGGAGGGCTGGAAGATGGTGCGAGGGGCCAAGTGAAGGGAGACTATGAAGGGGTGCACAAGTGCGAGATCGATATTTAAAGAGAGGGGTCAAGAACGTGCGCAGTTGCGCGCAGTGGATGGAGCCATGAAAATTAAATGAGCTAGGGGGCCAAGCATTGCTAATCCTTTAAGGGGAGGGCCAATTCATCAACTTAAACCATTTTACTAGCAATTGATCTACTAATCACATTCATATTAGCCTCAAGATATAGTGATGTTAGGGGGGCAGGGCCCTTGCTGCCCCCTGCCTTCGCCACTGTGCGTGCGTCTGAGAGATGAAGCGGAAGGCATGGATGATGAGAGGGAGACGATGGATAGAAAATGTGGGCGTATTAGCTATGTAGTCCTATATTGAGAGGTAGATTGATTGATGTGTACGTGAGAAAGAGGGTGAGACCTGACTAGATATCTAGATCGATCGGTTTGTGTGGAAAACTAGGAAAGACCTAGCTATACACACACACACATAGAGGAACATCGATCGTTGCGCATGCATGTGACAGATAAAGAATGCCCGAAGTGATGAAGAGGGGGAGCTAGGTGTGTGTGTGTGTGTGCATGCATGGGAGACCGACCTGAAGAAAAAGATTGCATGTGTGTGATGGATAATGTCGAGTGGTAGTGTGTGTGCATGCATGCACGAGAGGAAGCTAGTGGTACAATTATAAAGAGTAGAAGAATGTGTGGGTGTAAAAGACTAGTTGAGGTTAATCAATGTAAAGTTATATTCAAATATTTGAATAAGAGATCATGATGTTTGAAACCCATGCATGCATGAATATAACTGAGATATGCGTGGTGTGGTTTGAAAATGAGCATGCTATACTGTATACACATTGAACAAGATTAGACTGATTTGAATTTGTGATACCGATGGCAGGTATCGTTTGGCCACATTACATCCAGGCATGGACACACTATTCAAATTGGAGATGATGGGTGGCTTTCACATCACATATCTATACCCCATATATAGTGTGTGAATAACTTTGAAAGATGGTCGTTGGATGAACCCAATCCGACGGTGCAGCGATGGCAAAATCCGAGCACTACTGGCCGTTGGATATCATCTACATTCCACCAGATTTTGCCACATGTACAATCTAGAAGACTCCATGGTTGAACTTAAGCATAATGCACAAACCTCAAAACACAAGCACTTCTCCTATGTTCTAGAATCTTCGTATCATAATTTCCCAAAAAACTTTCTAGATGAATTTCCATTTTTTTTTACTTTATGCTTTACAACGCACAATTCCATGAATCTTAAAATAGATTAGTCTTTTATAACAATTAATTGATTTTGAATGAGATGAACTATAAGAATTGGATGAACATCTACATCATGCATATATGACTCAAAGCTTACATGCTATAATGTGGTATTTGTTCATAATTTAGTTGCTAAATCTCATGCGTGCAATACACGTGTACCTTACTAGTCTAAATGGTTTGTGTGTGTGTGTGTGTTGTGCGTGTTAAGCACATTGTACATAGTATCATACATGGTTTAGATTCCAAACATCTAGCTAGAGCATACATGTACTATGATTTGAATTCAACATAGAATGGATACATATATTTGAATTCGAGATTGTATGTACATGTAGTTCATATTTATATGGGAATTTACTACTCTCATATTCTTGTCATGTGTTGTGAAGATAATATTTAGATGTTTGTATACATAACTAACTCGAGTACAATCCCATTCAAACACGGAAAATGTACTTAAATTTAGTCCATATGCTAGACAGCCGGAAATGTTTTTTTATTGTTGAGGGAAGTGCAAATTAATTTGGTACTGTACACGTTAACCTTGTTGTCCCGATTTTTTTAGTTTGTTGTTGTTGTTTTTGAAAATGGCATTTCTAGTAATAATATAGTAAAACGGGACATGACTCTCTCCAGTAGGGTGCGAATTGTCTTTTTATTTTTATTTTTTTGTACACGTTAAGCTTGTTCTCCCCCAAATATCAAGCCGCGCCTTGTTATGCTGAAATTTCAAGCTAGCATCTCTGTCTATCGTGATGCGAAACTCCCACCTCTTCAACCCGCGCCTTATTATCCCGAAATTTTAAGATATCTCATTGTCTCGTTCTGCTCCAAAAACTCCCTCCATCTCAACCCGCGCCTTGCTATTCCAAAATTACAACGCACGCGAAAACTCCCACCTCCTGCAAAATCCCGACACGCGAAATTCCCGTGATACCCCGTTCAAATCGGTGGGGATACTTTTGTAACTTACCCCACATTTCGGACAAGCAAGTCTCTAAACCATGGTTCCCCCTCCCATCCCCTCCGCCCCCATTCGTACACCGAGGCTATGAAAAACCGCGAAGCCCCACACCCTCCTCTGTCCACCACCCAACCTGAGCCTATTCCCCGATGACATCGTCCACTGCAACAGCTCGATGTCCCTCATCCACTGCACCGTATGAGTACCCGTCGTCGATCTCATCATCCCGCCGATTTCGCCGCCCCGTCCTCCACCTCCAAGGAGCTGCCCCGACGTTCGCCTCGTCTATCACGCCACCTCCATTCGCACACCACCGTCTTCACATGCACCACTGGAAGAGCAGCACCATCACCGATTCTTCGGATGATGATGAGGCCTAATCGGCGCCACCAAAGAGGTTCTACTCTAATTGCTGCATTTTCTTCTTGATTCCATCTCACGGTGCTGCCGGCGCTCAGTCCCGAGCCGCCATGGCGCGGCTCCATCTATGGCGGCGTCGCCGGCCACTTCCTCCATGGTGTCCCTCCCTTGGCAGTGACATCAACATCAGTAGGAGTTGCTGCTGCTACTGCGGCTCTCACTAGCACTGTTGCTGCTGCTTCGGCTCTCGCTCGCGCTCTTGGTCTCGGTCCCCTGCCTGGTCTGCTCTTGCTCTTACTCGCGCTGTTGCTCTTGCTTGTGCTACTGCTCTACTCTTGCTCGCACTGCTGGTGCACGAGTAGCAGCTCCGGCTATCGCTCGAGCTCCTGCTACTGCTACCTGAGATGCTGGTACACGACCAGCTGCCCCGGCTTTCGCACGCGCTGCTGCTCTGGGCGCTGCTGCTGCTGCTGCACGACCAGCTGCTCCGACTGCTCTCTGGCACTATGTTCCCTGCTAGAGCGGCTACCGTAGATCACCGCTACTCTGACACTAGTGCTCGAGGGGGCAAAACTATTAGTGCACTGCTTTTCTACTACTAGTGCGTTCAGTTTCGACGGCAAAGTTCAGTTTCGACAGCAAAATTCAGTTTTAACAGTTAAATTCAGTTTTGACAGTTAAGTTCAGAGATGAGCGGCTGCTGTATTTTACATCTAGCACTTTGTGGTTATGTATTTTACATCATCTATTGGAGATGGTATTAGAATTCTACTCAGGTTTATGTTGTCTCTCTTGTCCTGCTTCAGCCTCGTCATCGTACAACTCACCGGAGCTACTCCAACGACGAAACCCTCCATCATAGCGGAGCAGTACCCTCGGCTCCATCTCCAGACACCTAAGATCTTCTTCCCCTCCTCTGACAGCCACATCAGCCACAACATCCTCAGCGACCAACCCAATGATGCTAAGATCTACATGGCTTCGCCAAAGAGGTTGTACACTTGTTGCATCGCTTTTTTACTCTAGATGTTATATATATTGTCCACTGAGCTCGCGTAGTAACGTGAAATACGATTAGTTTCTCCTACTATATGACAAGCAGTGAGGTACCAGGCAACTTAGCTATCTGTGATGGACTCTCTCAAAAGCCATCATTATTTATTTCTTCGTGTTTGTGCTCTGCATTTGTAGATGGGCTGGGGAGTTCAGCTAGTACGGCAGTGGCCTTGGTCCAAAGTAGTAGAAGTAACACAAACACATTTATGGTGTACGCTTTTGCCTGTTCAAGCCTGCTTATAGAATGGCCACTGATTGAAAGGAAAAGAGAAGGAAAAACATATGATTTGGAAAGTTTCCTATGGCACTACTGTTCATGCATTTGGTTCAAAGGAATGGAGCAAAGGAAAACTGTAAGATTTGTTACTTTAGTGTCTCCTTCAAAGAAAACCCGTAGGAATTTTGATATCCACTTGGCCTCCTTTCAAATTCCTATTCGTGAAGCACGAGACTAAGAGATGGTAGCATAATAGTATTATAACTGTACATTTTCTTGTGGTTTGATACGTCCATTTTACATCATGTTTACCTACTGTTATTTATAATGTTTTTATGCATAATAATGCTTTTTGGAGTAATAGTAATGCCTTTTCTCTCATAATATGAAAGGTTCACACAAAGAGGGAGAATTTCGGCAGCTGGAAATCTGGACCTGAAAAGGCTACGTTAGGCTACCTATTCTGCACAACTCCAAATGAGCTGAAACTTGACAAGGAATTTTTATGGAATACATAAGAATTATTGGAGCGAATAACTACCAGAGGGGGCCCACCAGGTGGGCACAACCCAAATGGGCGCGCCAGGGAGCCCAGGCGCGCCCTGGTGGGTTGTGCCCTCCTCGGCCCACCTCTGGTGCCCATCTTCTGGTATATAAGTCATTTTGACCAAGAAAAAATAAGGAGAAACTTTCGGGACGGAGCGCCGCCGTATCGAGGCGAAACTTGGGCAGGAGCACTTTTGCCCTCCGACGGAGCGATTCCGCTGGGGGAACTTCCCTCCCGGAGGGGGAAATCATCGTCATCGTCATCTCCAACAACCCTCTCATCTTGGGGAGGCCAATCTTCATCAACATCTTCACCAGCACCATCTTCTCTCAAACCCTAGTTCATCTCTTGTGTTCAATCTTTGTACCCGAACCTCAGATTGGTACCTGTGGGTGACTAGTAGTGTTGATTACATCTTGTAGTTGATCACTATATGGTTTATTTGGTGGAAGACTATATGTTCAGGTCCATTATGCTATTTAATACCCCTCTCATCATGAACATGTTTATCACTTGTGAGTAGTTACTTTTGTTTTTGAGGTCATGGGAGAAATCATGTTGCAAGTAATCATGTGAACTTGATACGTGTTCGATATTTTGATAATATGTATGTTGTGATTCCCTTAGTGGTGTCATGTGAACGTCGACTACATGACACTTCACCATATTTTGGCCTAAGGGAATGAATTCTGCAATAGTTATTAGATGATGGGTTGCTAGAGTGACAGAAGCTTAAACCCTAGTTTATGCGCTACTTCATAAGGGACCGATTTGGATCCAAAAGTTTAATGCTATGGTTAGATTCTATCTTAATACTTTTCTCGTAGTTGCGGATGCTTGCGAGGGAGTTAATGATAAGTAGGAGGTTTGTTCAAGTAAGAACATCACCTAAGCACCGATCCACCCACATATCAAATTATCAAAGTAGTGAACACAAATCAAGCCAACATGGTGAAAGTGACTAGATGAAATTCATCTGTGCCTTCAAGAACACTTTGCTTATTATAAGAAACCGTTTTGGCCCATCCTTTGCCACAAAAGGATTGGACTATCTTGCTGCATATTATTTGCCGTTAACGTTACGTGCTCGTTACAAATTATCCTGCTACCAAATTATCTGTTACTTACAATTTCAGCGCTTGCAGACATTACCTTGCTGAAAACCACTTGTCATTTCCTTCTGCTCCTCGTCGGGATCGACACTCTTACTTATCGAAAGGACTACGATTGATACCGTATACTTGTGGGTCATCACGGTTTGACTTAATTTCACCATGCTTTGCATTCCTGTGATCCTCCAATTCTTGTGAACCAAACACTCAAATTGACAGAAACTTTCTGTTTTTAAATTCTCTGCTTTGCAGGTGCATTCCTATCCTATTCCTGTGTATCTCCTATCCCTGCATCGGTAGAATCCTCCAATTCGAACAAGCCCTTACAAAATTACTTCTGTTACAGATATGTGAAAAAGAAAACCTTGTGTGGTTTGTGCCGCTCCGGCTGCGCTGTCGTCCACCCTAGCTCAGCTGCTCCAACGAAAGAAGGGTTCACCACAGCAGGGATCCGCCCTCCAGACTCTCTTTGGCCGCCTTAGATCTTCTTCCCTGCCGTCGGCAGCAACGACAACTGCATTACCATCATCAACTGAGCAGATGACCTTTAGGACTACACGGGTCCGCAAGAGAGGTCGCACTCTTTCGTGTCTGCTTACGTTATGCATAGCTTAATATGGCATGCTACTTTATTGTCCTGTTCACCGATTAGACTCCGAGTCAAGTCCAAACTAATGCTCAAACTTGAGTTTTTACTAGCAATGTGCCTGTGCGTTGCAACGGATCCAAAGTAGAATAGTACTTCTTCACAAACTTGAAAGAAAACACTCTTGTTTTGATATACATAGACCACTAAAAATATATTACGTTTTACACAACATATATTTCTCAGGCTATTTTGATGAGGTGAGGGAGGGATGTGGTTGCTTTCAAGATAAGGGGTTTTCTGCAAATTGGAGCAGAGAAGTGGGCTATTGTTGCAAAAATGCCAGAACTTACCTCGCAGCCGTTAGATGCAGATCTAATGGTCAGAAATGATGGATGGCAGACACACCATCATCACCAACTAAGTATTTTATAGGAGTAGAGAAATGGTTGTGGGGTACATATTGGGGCCGCAATCAATAGTATATGTCTACTATCTGCTTAATCTCGGGTGTCTACTATGAATTTCATATTGGGTGGGAAACAAACATTAAAGGAGCCATTATCTGTATTTTCTAACTGAAGCTATTATCTGCCTGCTATCATTGGTTTTGGGTCTATCCACTGCTACCATCACTCTGGATTTGTGCATGCACTCCTTACATAATCGCACTATGTTTATTCATATGCATGTCAGTTATTGTACACAATGCTACTGAACATGTACAACAAAAGAGACGAGGCTTGCGTGGCAATAAAATTTCATGCAGACGTTGCTCCATGGTGGATGCAAAAGCAATCCCCTCCCCCATTCCAGACTGTAATCAAGAGGAGATATTTGTTCACAGGGGAATTCAGAGGGAGCAGACCACTCCTATTTCCCCCCTGAGTTTTGCTCTAACTTGGCATGCTGATGTTGGTCATATCATGCATATGGTGCCTTGCATTGCTTACTTTATACATAAAATATGTCATCTCCTTAGTTTATACATGCTTTGTGTCAATGCCATCTGTTTAGTTTCTATATCATATTTGTAAATCACGCAATGCCATCTTGTTTAGCCAGCCATCATATATGTGAATTTTGCAATGCCATCCTGGTTGCCAGTCATCTTATATGTGAATTGTATCATGCCATCCTTTTTTATTACGTATTAAATTTGTCAACAATGTTAGTAAATTCAATTACTCTTCCTGTGCATCAGTGATACGTCTCCAACGTATCTATAATTTATGAAGTATTCATGCTGTTATATTATAATTCTTGGATGTTTTACAATCTTTTTATATCAACATTATATCATTTTTTGGGACTAACCTATTAACCCAGTGCCAGTTGCTATTTTTTGCTTGTTTTTACATCACAGGAAATCAATATCAAACGGAGTCCAAACACCGCGAAACTTTTTGGAGCTTTTTTATGGACCAGAAGACATCCATTGGGCCAGAGCAGCACCTAGGGGTGCCCCAAGGGGGCACAACCCACCAAGGCACACCTGGGGGCCCAGGCTCGCCCAGGTGGGTTGTGCCCACCTCGGTGCCCTCCCGCACACCCTCTTTACCCTATAAATTCACAAATATTCCAAAACCCTTTGGGGTTAACCTAGATCAGAAGTTTCGCCGCCGCAAGGCTCTGTAGCCACCGAAAACCAATCTAGAATCCATTTCGGCACCCTGTCGGAGGGGGGAATCATCACCGGTGGCCATCTTCATCATCCGGGCGGCCACCACGATGAGGAGGGAGTAGTCCACCCTCGGGGCTGAGGGTTTGTACCAATAGCTATGTGTTTAATCTCTCTCTCTCTCTCTCTCTCTCTCTCTCTCGTGTTCTTGAGATGTCACGATCTTGATGTATCGCGGGCTTTGTTAATATAGTTGGATCACATGGTGTTTTCCCCTCTCTATCTTGTTGTGGTGAATTGAGTTTTTCCCTTTGAGATTTTGTTGTTATTGGATTGAATACTTTTATGGATTTGAGAGCACTTGATATATGTCTTGCATATGAATACTCGTGGTGACAATGGGGTATCATATTGATTCACTTGATGTATGTTTTGGCATTCAACTTGCGGAACCGCGAGGTGACATTGGGGTAATATATGCATAGGGGTTGATGCATGTTCTTGTCTTTGTTTCTCCGGTAGAAATCTTGGGGCACTCTTTGAATCTTTGTGTTGGATTGAATATTACAAATCTGAATTTTCTTTGGTGTTATTTTAGTACGAATTCTTGGTTAGATCGATCAGAAAGAATAGCTTGGTGTTATTTTAGTACGAACTCTAGGATAGATTGATCGGAAAGAATAGCTTTGAGGTGGTTTTGTACCCTACAAACAATTCCGTCTTATGTTCTCCGCTAGATAGGAACTTTGGAGTGATTTCTTCATCGCACTTTGAGGGGTGGTTATATGATCCAATTATATTAGCACTGTTGAGAGATTGCACTAGCGAAAGTATGGACCCTAGGCCTCATTTTCAAGCATTGCAATACCGTTTTTGTGCCTGTTTACTATTTGCTACCTTGCTATTTTTATTTATTGGGGTTATAAAAATATATTTCTACCATCCATATTACACTTTTATCACCATCTCTTCGCCGAACTAGTGCACCTATACAATTTGCCATTGTATTGGGTGTGTTGGGGACACAAGAGATTTCTCGTATTTGATTGCAGGGTCGTTTGAGAGAGACCATCTTCATAATACACCTCTCATTGATTGATAAACCTTAGGTCGTCCACTTGAGGGAAAATTGCTACTATCCTACAAAACTCTGCGCTTGGAGGCCCAACACGTGTCTACAAGAATAAAGTTGTGTAATAGACATCAAGCTCTTTTCTGGCGCCGTTGCCAGGGAGGTGAGTGCATGAAGGTATATCTTTAGATCTTGCAATTGAATCTTTTAGTTTCTTGTTTAATCACTAGTTTGTTTTATAAATAGAAAAATACATAAAAATGGAATTGAGGTTGCATCATATTATTGATCATCTTTATAATATCTTTCTTGAAAATGATGGTTCAGAAAATTGTGCTCAATTGTTAGAAGAAGAAGTCAATAAAATGTTTAGCACAAAATATTTGAATGATGAGCATGATTGCAATGTTGTTAGTATAAATTCTTTGAATATCCAAAATGTTAATGATGATTGCACAAGTCATGACAAAATGTTTCTTATAATCATGTCAATTTTTGCGGAGTAAATTAGGAGTGCATTTGCACACCAAATAGGGAAGATAGATTTTGTAAGAAGCATAAATACTTAGAAACGAAAATGTTGCAAGAGAGGCTAGATGATTGTGTTGAAAGATGTAATTTTTTTTGCCATCCTTGTGAACTTTGCAATGAACGTGGTCATTTAAATCTCCAATGCAAATTCTTTCATGATCAAATCGTGTCCAAAAATTGTGATAACTTGATTACCCTTGAGCATCATAAATAGCTTAGCCTTCTTTTGGGATATGAAGAAATGAAACGTATAACTAAGGATTTTCCAAAATTTAATCTCGAGAGATTTCTTGATTTTGATCTAGAGGAAATTTATATGTTTTGTGCGATAAATTGCATTGAGAATCCTTATATTGCCAACTACCCAGAGACAAGAAAACAAATGGAATATGAAGAGAGTA
Source organism: Triticum aestivum (assembly GCF_018294505.1). Classification (NCBI taxonomy): domain Eukaryota; kingdom Viridiplantae; phylum Streptophyta; class Magnoliopsida; order Poales; family Poaceae; genus Triticum; species Triticum aestivum. The sequence goes on from NC_057811.1 coordinate 486,809,489, forward strand.
CTAATGAAAGGGAAAATGTTTCCCAATACCCTCCAAGTGGTTATTATGATGAATTAGGTAATGAGGAGGAGCTTCCTATCCAATCAATCTCTTCAACAAGAAGCTTGAAAAAATTAATTAAACCCACACATGATGTGGTGAAGAAGAAGAAAAGAAGAAAGAATAAAGGTAAAAAGGTATCTCTCCCAAATAATGTTGCTCCTATCACCATTGTGCCTCATGAAAGTGAATCAAATATGTTGATGGAGGATGATGATATTGAGTATGATTTTGTGATACCTACTACTTGTTGTAAGGATTATGATTGGGATGACAACAATATCCCTTATGATCTTGAAAATCTTTTTACCACTTGCTTGGAAGAATATGATAATAATGTTTGCTATACTATTGGTGCCATTCATGCTATTGATAAGAATGATTGTGAAGATATGCAAAACCACAAGCATGGGGATGCTATGTTTAATGAGTATGATATGTTTGAAGATTTATTTGGTGGAAATAGTGCTTGTCCTAAGCTTGGGGATGCTTTGCTTAATGAATATGATCCTTTGATTCCTTCTACTTTTGATAAGAAAATTTATTATGATGATAGCATGCCTCCAATTTATGTTGATTACATTGATAAAAGTGGGTTTGGAAGAGTGTCAACTCTAGGTAGTAGTGATCCCACTATTTTGGGGTGTTGAATCTTATTATAATATTGATGAAAATGGATTTGGAGAGGTCATGACTTTATTTAGTGATACATCCACTATTTTGGAAGAGGTTTCAATTGACTATGACAATAAAGTTGCTACCTATGATGATTATTATGATGACATGTATGCCATAAAGAGTAATAAATCTTCTATGCTTGTGCATCATGAAAAGTGTGTTGTATGTGATAGTTATATTTTTGAATCCATTCATGATGTTTCTGAAAATTATTATGAGGAAGGAACTTATGCTCTTACATATCTCAATAATATCAAGTTTCTTCTCTATGTGTTGATTGTTTCGAAGTTGCACTTGTTTTGCCTTCCTATGCTAGTTGATTATTGTTCCCATAAGTTGTTTGCTCACAAAATCCCTATGCATAGGAAGTGGTTAGACCTAAATGTGCTAGTCATATACTTTATGATGCTCTCTTTATGTTTCAATTCTTATCTTTTATGCGAGCATCATTGAAATTATCATGCCTAGCTAAAAGGCATTAAAGAAAAGCGCTTGTTGGGAGACAACCCAACACTTTTACCTACTGTTTTTGTGTGTTCACATGATTATGCTACTGTAGTGATCATGTTCTTTTGCTTTTGTTTCAATAAAGTGCCAAGTAACGCCATTGGGATAGTGTGGATGATAGTTGACTTGAATCTGTGCAAAACAGAAACTTTTGCGTCCAGTGCAGAAATTCTTATATTTTACTGGAACTTGGAAAAATTCTGAAATGTTTACAGGCGATAGATATACAGATTGTCTATGTGGTCCTAATTTTTCAGAATTTTTGGAGTTGCACAAGTATGACTAATATTCACATCTTTACAGACTGTTCTATTTTTGACAGATTCTATTTTCAATGCATAGTTTGCTTGTTTTCTAGTTTCTATGGCTATATTGCTAAATATAAATTGTGGAAATGATAAGGTACAGTAGGCATTGTGTGAGAACAATTATGAATCTTGTCTTTGCCGGTACTAAAAGTGAATGGTTTGCTCTTTATCATACTAACTCATCTCACAAAGTTCCGTTAAGTTTTGTGTGATTGAAGTTTTCAAGTTTTCGGTGAGATATCGATATGAGGAGAATAAGGAGTGATATCGATATGAGGAGAATAAGGAGTGACAAGACCCTAAGCTTGGGGATTCCCAAGGCACCCCAAGGTAATATTTAAGGAAGATCCAAGCAACTAAGGAAGGCATCCCCTCTTTTGTCTCCAACATTATCGGTAACCTCACTTCGAGCTATAGTTTTATTTGTCACATGATATGTGTTTTGCTTGGAGTGTCATATTATTGTACTAGGATTTGCTTGCTGTTATTTATAATAATGTTTTGCATCTTTTATTTCAATAAAAATGGCAATGATAGCTTTTTCCATGCTTATTTTGCAAGTATACATGTTGCTGTTTGAAAATAGAAAGTTTACCATTGTTGCAAAAATTCCCTAGAAAAGTCAAAATGTGATAAAATATTGAAACTTTTTGCAAAATGAGGTATGATAAATTTTCTAATTTTCATAATTTTTGGAGTTAAATAAGTATTGATACTCATGCATTCTTTACAGACTGTATTGTTTTGGCAGATTGCTGTTATGTTTGCATTGTTTACATATGTTTGCTTGTTTAATGATTCTATTTGAGGATAGGAGTATTAAATATGCAGAGGCATTTAGTATGAAATGTTGAATAATAATTTTAAGTGATTTGCTACAGTAGAGAATGATAAGGTTTTTGCATTGGTTTATACTAACTTATCTCACGAGTTCTTGTTGAGTTTTGTGTGGATGAAGCTTTTGAGATTTAGGAAAACCGTGATATGAGAAGAATTAAGGAGACACAAAAGCTCAATCTTGGGGATGCCCAAGGCATCCCAAGATAATATTTCAAGAAGGCTCAAGCATCTAAGCTTTGGGATGCCCCGGTAGGCATCCCACCTTTCTTCATCAACAATTATCGGTTAGTATCGGTTGAGCCTAGGTTTTTGCTTCTTCACATGAGTTGTGCTATTCTTGAAATGTCATTTTGTTTTGTTTTGCTTGCTGTTTTAATAAAGTACTTAGATCTGAAAGGTTTTAAATAAAATAGAGTCCTCAAATAGTTGCCAAGGAGGCTAAGTAAGGGGCATTCACATCCCGTCAACGAAGCTCTTTTCTATGGAATTGCTCTAGTGCTTCATTTATATCTTTTTGGAGTAACTTGTCATTTACTCTTGTGCTTCACTTATATCCTATGAGTAAATTGTTGAATAGATTGAATTTCATGAAGTTGAAATCATATCATGCCTAGTGGTAGCTTCACATTGGGTTTAGAAAGTGAAATCTTTTGAGACTTGACAATCACAATATTGGTCATACAGGCAATTCACAAATAATTAGTATAAGGAAGAGAAATTTCACATACAAATACACTATCTTGGAAATATTTTGTGATTGTGAGCCCCCATCAAAATATTATATGCCAAAATTGTTGACGTTGGACAAGGAAGACAACGTAATGATTTATGTTTGTTCATATTCAAATAGAAGTTATATTGTCATAGATCCTTCAACATGTGGTGCTTGCCCCCCATCTTTGCTAGCCAAAAATTCCGCACCAAGTAGAGATACTACTTGTGCATCCAAAAACCCTTAAACCCAAATCTTATTTTCAAGAGTCCACCATATCTAACTAAGGATTGAATAAGATCCTTCAAGTAAGTTGTCATTGGTGCAATAAGGCAATAAAAATTGCTTCTAAAAGTGTTAGATCATTTAGTGTAAGAGAAAATTGAGCGTTGTATGAACTTGTGATGGCAAAGAATAAAAGCGACAGAATGCATAATAAAGGTTGCTATCATAAGGGGCAATATAACATGGCATTCTTTTGCACTAAGGGGTTGAGCATACAAACAAATAAGCGCATGGCAACCTCTGCTTCCCTCTGCGAAGGGCCTGTCTTTTACTTTTATGTATTTACTTTCATGCAAGAGTCAAAGTTTTTCTCTCTATTTCTTTTTATTTTTCTCCTTTGGCAAGCAGGGACGGAGCTCACGTACAACCACTGGTGTCAGTTGACACCAGTGGAGTTCAGTGTCTCAATTAGCATGCTTAATAAATTTTGTCTTTGACCCCAGCCAAAAATATCGATTGACACCAGCCCGGCCGACGGAAAGCCACCCTACAAGCCCAAAGTGCCAGCTTAATTATAGTCGTGCAAACAAAAAGGCTGACGCAAAGCCCACAACACGTTAATCTGTTGTTGATGATATACGCGGAAGTACGCGCAGGTCGCACAATCCACATATATCCGTCTTTTCACCGCTTGGTGTTTGTCAAAAAAATAAATCATCTCCTCGCCGACTCAATCCTCAATTCCGGCACCCAGAACCAAACCCTAGCAATCTCAATCTCTCCCTCACCGCTCGATGGAACAACACAACTGCGAAGCAAAAACAGTTTGTTTTGATGCCGGCCAGCAGGCCGGCCGCAGCGGCAACAACACATTTTTAATCCAATAGTCTGCCGAGGAAAGTTCCTAAGTCCAGGTCTCCTGCAAGGTACACCATGGCTGTACGTACATATGTGACCTCTATACAAAAATTTCTCACGTTACCTAATTTGAATTTCTCTTCCTTGATTCATCTACGGATTATGCATAATTTTTTGTTGAAATTAACTATATCACACGATCATTTCGATTCAACAAAATTGATGGATCTTGGCCATGAACTTCACATTTACATTGATAATGTTTGGACAAATCAAATATTTTCCAATTTGGTTTGTATTGCTGAGGCTTGCTATATTGTTGGTGGATGCCCAGAAGAATATTTTTTCTTTCATTTGGTGCATCGACTTCTAAATTTGGTTCTAATTTTGTAGATTGCCGGTGATTTTCAAGAATTAGTATTGGCAGCAATGTTCTGCATAACAAAATGAGTGAGCAGTTTATGAGTGATTGACTGATTTGCTATGTATAAAAAAATATTTTCTACCATTACGAATGATGACATGATTAATCTCTTTTAGAACGTGAAAGACCATGAAGGGAAATTATAAAATGTGAGTCTTGAGTCACTTTAAGTTTCACTTGATGATATTTATATTTACTAATCACTGTAACAGTTGTATTATTAGTTATGTACCATTGTTGTCAATGTAATATGTTCTGTTTGTTAATCTTTTGCTCGAAGTTATAAATGAAGCTCTAAAGTCGTTTTTTTAATTTTCTTCTTCTTATGAATTTGTAACTGGTTTCTTGACTTCACTCGGTATGCAAGCTTTTAAATAAACAACTATTATATTGTTTGCTAATTGCATATTTTCATTCTTTCTATTGTCTTCTGAAAGTTATTTATATTTCCTGCCATAATCCAGTAGTGGGTTGTGGCTGACACCAGTGGCGATTTTTTCTAGCTTCGTCCCTGTTGGCAAGCATCATGTGGTGAGGAAAGATCTAGGTACATATGTCCAGTTGAATATGGGTAGCATGAGTTATTATTGTTGACATCACCCTTGAGGTGAATACGTTGGGAGGCGAAACTATAAGCCCCTATCTTTCTATGTGTCCGGTTGAAACATTTTGCTCATGTGTACGCGATGAGTGTTAGCAACCATAGAAGACTATAAGATGGTTGAGTATGTGGAGCTCTTACTTAAACTCCGTTGAATAAGTTAAATTACAATTGCTTGGTGACTGAGAACATAGGTTGTTGAGTTTCAAGAGAATTCATTGTTTGAACCTTAACATGTGAATTGGTTGCTACTTTAACATGAGAAATTTTATGAGAAAGAATTGTTGTTATGATGCTAGGAAAAGTGATTGAAATTGTCATTGATCAAACTTATGCACTTTGCTAGCATTCACACTTCATAAATTATTTCTTTTATCATTTACCTACTCGAGGACGAGTAGGAATTAAGCTTGGGGATGCTCATACGTCTCCAACGCATCTATAATTTATGAAGTATTCATGCTGTTATATTGTAATTCCTGGATGTTTTACAATCATTTTATATCAACTTTATATCATTTTTGGGACTAACCTATTGACCCAGTGCCCAGTGCCAGTTGCTGTTTTTTTGCTTGTTTTTTACATCGCGGGAAATCAATATCAAACGGAGTCCAAACACCGCGAAACTTTTTGGAGATTTTTTATGGACCAGAAGACATCCATTGGGCCACAGCAGCACCTGGAGGGTACCCCAAGGGGGGCACAACCCACCAGGGCGCGCCTGGGGGGCCAGGCGCGCCCAGGTGGGTTGTGCCCACCTCGGTGGCCTCCGGCACCCCCTCTTGACACTATAAATTCACAAATATTCCAAAACCCTTCGGAGTTAACCTAGATCAGAAGTTCCGCCGCCGCAAGGCTTTGTAGCCATCGAAAACCAATCTAGACCCTGTTCCGGCACCCTGCCGGAGGGGGGAATCATCACCGGTGGCCATCTTCATCATCCCGACGGCCACCACGATGAGGAGGGAGTAGTCCACCCTCGGGGCTGAGGTTTTGTACCAGTAGCTGTGTGTTTAATCTCTCTCTCTCTCTCTCTCTCGTGTTCTTGAGATGTCACGATCTTGATGTATCGCGGGCTTTGTTAATATAGTCGAATCACATGGTGTTTTCCCCTGTCTATCTTGTTGTGATGAATTGAGTTTTTCCCTTTGAGATTTTGTTGTTATTGGATTGAATACTTTTATGGATTTGAGAGCATTTGATATATGTCTTGCATATGAATACTCGTGGTGACAATGGGGTATCATATTGATTCACTTGATGTATGTTTTGGCATTCAACTTGGGGATTCCCGAGGTGACATTGGGGTAATATATGCATAGGGGTTGATGCATGTTCTTGTCTTTGTTTCTCCGGTAGAAATCTTGGGGCACTCTTTGAATCTTTGTGTTGGATTGAATATTACAAATCTGAATTTTCTTTGGTGTTATTTTAGTATGAATTCTTGGTTAGATCGATCAGAAAGAATAGCTTGGTGTTATTTTAGTACGAACTCTAGGATAGATTGATCGGAAAGAATAGCTTTGAGGTGGTTTCGTACCCTACAAACAATTCCGTCTTATGTTCTCCGGTAGATAGGAACTTTGGAGTGATTTCCTCATTGCACTTTGAGGGGTGGTTATATGATCCAATTATATTAGCACTGTTGAGAGATTGCACTAGCGAAAGTATGGACCCTAGGCCTCATTTTCATATTTCTACCATCCATATTACACTTTTATCACCATCTCTTCGCCGAACTAGTGCACCTATACAATTTGCCATTGTATTGGGTGTGTTGGGGACACAAGAGATTTATTGTATTTGGTTGCAGGGTCGTTTGAGAGAGACCATCTACACCTCTCACAGATTGATAAAATTTAGGTCATCCACTTGAGGAAAAATTGCTACTATCATACAAAACTCTGCGCTTGGAGGCCCATAACATGTCTGCAAGAATAAAGTTGCGTAGTAGACATTAATCAGCCATTTGACACGGTCATGGAAAAATCTGGTGTGAAAACAAGGTCTTCAGAGCAGACAATGCTATCTGACGAAGCGCATGTGTTGCTGGTTACGGATAGCTCCTCAGAGGAGGATTCGGAGACAGATGACCAGTCCTATTCCCCCTCCCCCCGAGGTGCATGCTCTAACTTGGCAGGGTTATATTGCTCATATCGTGCATATGGTGTCTTGCATTGCTATGACATTTGCTTAGTTTGGACATGCTTTGTGAATGCCACCTGTAGTGTCTAATTACCATATATGTGAATTATGCAATGCGATCTTGTTGCAAGACATTATATATGTGAATTATGCAATGCTATCTTGTTTCAAGGCATTATATATGTGAATTATGCAATGCCATGTTGTTTAGCCAAGCATCATATATGTGAATTATATCATGCCATCCTTTTTTTGTATCACGTATTCCATTTATCGACAATGTTTGTATATTCAAGTACTCTTCCTGTGCATTAGCCATTTGACTTGGTGATGGAAAAATTTGGAGTGAAAACAAGGTCTTTAGAGCAGACAATGCTACCTACTGAAGCAGATATCTTGCTGGTTACAGATAGCTCCTCAGAGGAGGATTCAGAGACAAATGACCAGTCATATTTCCCCACTGAAGTGTATGCTCAAACTTGGCAGGGTTATATTAATCATATCATGCATATGTTGTCTTGCAATGCTTAGTTTTTACATCATATACACAATATTGAATGTCATCTGCTTAGTTCACACATCATATATGTGATTGCCCTCTACTTATTTGCTTAGTATATTAACCATATATTTGAATTATATCATGTCATGATGTTTACATAGACAGCATGTATCTGAATTATGGCATGCCGACCCATTTTCTAAATACATAATATAGTTATATCATCTCATCTTGTTTACATATTCATCATATTTTGAATTATGTCATTCTATCCGTGAATTATATCATGCCATCATGTTTCCATCGACAACATGTATGTGAATTATGGCATGCCAACTACTTTAGTAGACACATCGTATAGTTATATCATGTCATCCTGTTTACATAGTCATCATATTTTGAAGTATGTCATTATATCCTATTTAGTTAGCCATATATGTGAAATTGTGTCATGCTATCCTGTTTAGTTAGCCATCATATATGTGAAATTATGGCATGCTATCCTAGTTGGTTAGACAACATAAATGTGAATTATTCCATGCCCTGTTTTCTTCCCTACTATCCATTGCACCTTGTCTATCATACAATGTCTGTACATTCAATTACTTTTCTTGTTTATAAGTCATTTGAATTGGAGGGGGTGATGGCAGTATCTATGGGAGTAAAAACACGGTCTTGCAGAAAAGATAGTGCTACCCGTCGATGCAGATAGAACCACTGTTGTACTTGCCCAAGAACCAACCCCACCACATATAACTCAGACTCACGCAGATTGTACCCCTACCCAGTTGCACAGAGAACTAGCTACACCCCTTCCAACCCCAGCAGATAGTAACCCAGTTCTAGTTGACACAACACCGTCTCCACCACAGAGCACCCAAACACGAGCAGATAGTAAGGCAACTGCAGTGCCCAAAGCACGAGGACCACCACTCCGAACCCCAAGTCAACGCTTAAAGCAGAAGAAGAATTGTTCTCAGGTCAGGTTTCGTAGCTATGGTTCATACTCCTTTGCTCTTACATCACTGTATTTACTCATAACAAATAATTCCAAATTTGAAGGATGCAATTAAAAATCCAATGGTGCAACACGTATGTTTTAAACCTGTTTCTTTAACTGGTTTGCTGTTGTAACTTGCTCTATGTTAATTTCAGTTTCAATTGAATAAACAGTTATGTTCTCATGCCATGCACATTACAAGTGTTGTTAGTGATGTGTAGTTTCCCACACTTATATTCTGTCTATGCTAATTTTTCTTAAACAGATATGATTTGAACTGTCTCTATCTTGATTTGGCAACATAAACTAGAATGATATAGACCATACAGTGACCATAGTGCATAGATATATGTTTGTTTCATGCTGTTATCCTGTCCACCTTTCTACTGAATTGGTTTACCAAAATGAGTTTCATATACAACATGGTAAACCTGTGATGTGTCTTCTTGTTTCTCTTTTAGAATACGGACAAAATATTGGAGAAAAGTACCCCATTATGCAATGGTAAAGAAAGTAATGCAGATAAGGTTCAAGATAGTGAGACATTTATGTTGGTCTCCAAGAAAGCTATAAACTATCTTGAAGATAGTGAGACAACCGCAAAGTCATGTCTTGATGTAGTGTTCGAGTTACTGGCCACTACTACTGGCACAAGCTCTTCAAACTCGCTGCCTCAATCAGTTCGGCTTCTTGAGTCTCAACTTCAAGTTGAAAGACATCGATCAGATGTGCTACGACAGGAAGCCGAAGGACTCAGGAAGTCCCTGGGGAATTCAGATGCATACTTTCTGGTGCAACAGCAAGCGCCGGAGGATTTAAGCGCCAAACAAGAGAAAGCTAATAAACTTGCCAAGCGTCTTGTCAGCAAGGTGGGTATCCAGGATATTGTTTCTTGAGCTCTTCTGAAGTGGTTTCAGTTCTGGACTTGTTTTGCTGCCGCGTTTATTTGCACTGGTGGCCAATTTAGACGCCCAGTGTATGTAATATGCTACTTTGTTCCCCATATTCGCACTGGTAGCGAACTTTGATGCCCAGTGGATGTAATATGTGTATAGCCGTAATAGCCTAGCGTAAGGTGCTTGCTTATTTTTTTCCTTATTGTCTTGTTTATTTGTTTGATTGTAGTCACTGCAGTTATTTTTCCGCGGTTTGGTAGTGGCCACAATAAAATATTTTTAAAAACTAGGCCACAATAACCATGGACAACATACGGACCATTGTAACCATGGTCCCGCTACCTGCTGTGGTGACCATGGGCCATAGGATCCATGGGCCTTCTACAGGCCGTAGAAACAATGGGCCTTCTATGGGTCATAGAATAAATGGGCCTTCTACGGGCCGATCGATTGGCCAAACATGGGCCGTAATTATTCGTGGACCATTAAGTGGACCGTGATATGGGCTGTAAACGGGCTAGAATCATCAGTTTATGGCCCGAGCATAACGGGCCCTTAATAGGCCGATATGTATAACAGGCTTAATTCTATCAATAGGCATAACGGGTCGTTAATGGGCCGTATTTGATGACGCTATGAAAATAACCCAACTGATTAACGGGCCACAAACGGGCCAACTGTAACCATGGGCCGGATTTGTCCCTCAAGCGGAACAGACCAGTTACGGACTATATGTAATCGAAGGCTAGAAATGATCCCAAGAACAAATGGGCCCTTAGAAGGCCGGAAGATAATATGGGCTGGAAACAGCCCAATGGAATAACGGGCCATTAATGGGTTCATTATGGGCCAGTTTCACCACGGCCTTTAATGGGCCTAGATTTCAAAGGGCCTCGTATGAGCCGAAATAAATCATTGGCCATACATGGGTCGGAAGTTACAACGGGCTGGAATCATATTGGACGGCCCAGATGATGCTGCTGGGCCAAATTCGGATAGGCCATAACGGACCGTGAGTTAGCGGGCTGTAAATGTGTTATATGCGAACAGTTCGTTAACAGGCTTTCCATGAGCCGGCCCGCCACCTTTTGACCAAGTCAAACAGGCCGGCCTTTTAACCTGAATGGGCCACTTTTGGGTCGTGCCACGTGTCAATTTATCATAGGTGCATCCCGTCCATTGGCTGGATGACATCTGTCCCAAGGCTGAGCTGACACGTGGATCCTTCGGCGAATCAGAATTTTACACGTGGAAAATCCCGATTGGTCAGGGTTGTTAACAGGTTATCGGATCCAAAACCGGACCCGATAGCATAACAGCGACCCGTTATGATGGATGCCATGTGTCGGTTACCCTTGACGAAAGCACTTCCATGACATGCCATTTATCGTCATGGAAGTGGACACTTTCGTGATGATAATTTTGGTATTGTCATGGAACACTTCTACGACAACACAGGTATGACTATCTTGATTCTGTCATAAAATCGTCATGGATGTACATGCATGACAGAAAACGTGACCTACTGTGACAAACACGTATCATCACGGAAGTGTTTTTTTTGTAGTGACTTGATCAGTTGGATCGCGAAGAAGTTCGACTACATCAACCGCGTTGTTAAACGCTTCCGCTTACGATCTACGAGGGTACTAGACACACTCTCCCCTCTCGTTGCTATGGATCTTCATGGATAGATCTTGCGTGTGCATAGAAATTGTTTTGTTTTACATGCAATGTTCCCCAACAGCAACAACTTTACATTAGTTTCAAAGCAACTTTCGCTATGTGTACTAAGGATTTTGTTTAAAATTTTCCTAACTTTTCCCACTGTAGCAGCCAAATTGTCTACCGCTGATGCTCAGAAACCTATCGTTGTCTCTAAGTTGCCTACAATACTACAAAGGCACTTATCATCGATCATTGTGAATTGCGAATTTTTTATCGCCTATTCTGACTAACAAATTGCTTTATATTGTTAATTAGTCGCCTGTCATTAACATCATTTTCCATTGCTAGTGAGGTGTCTATGATAATGTGGAAAGTCGCCCATTGTTGTTTCTAAGGTTGGTCTGCGTCTAAAGCTAAGTTGCTTATAGTATTAAAAAGTACTTATATGCAAGTTAGAATAATGTTAGGATATTTGTTGGTCATGTTAGGCAACTTAGAGATGATGCCATGCAAATTTATAAACGATATTAGGCAACTTGACAGTCATGGTCCTCAACATACGGGAATCATTTAGTTGATAGGCAACTTTAAAGGTGATATTAGGTAACTTGACGATATTGTTAGCCAATTAGAAGTTCTTGAGTAAATATGTAATCATGATAGACGATCTGTTGCAAAGTTGCTTCCTCTAGCACCAAAGTTGCCCCATATAGCATTAAAGTTGCTTGAAGAAAAACTTTGTCAAAACATATCAATATGGGATTTAGTTTTGAAGAGATCGTTGTGAGGAATCTAAACGTGAAAACATATCTTAGTTTTGGTGTTCAGTTTAAGAGTTGTAGCCTTTTGAATTTTCTTGAAATGGAACTAAAATGCACGTGATGCATTTCCTAACTCTTGCTCCATGCGTTGCAGGAAGGAGTCACGACATGGTGAAGCCACAAGCGGGGACGCAGGAATCTTCTCAATTGATGAGGAGCACATGGGGTGGGGGCCTTTTCCTTTTTTTAGGACAGTGAAGACAAAAAAATTGTTATTTTTGGGTGTGTGGTCGGGAGTACTAGCCAGCCAACAGTTGCTGGCTAGCCGTGTCTAACCAGAAACCAAGTCTTTGTTCAATTTGAACATCCTGGCAGGCGATGCCCTGTTCCTATGGCCCGATGGGAAAATAGTTTGTAGAAAAGAAAAATTAAAGCATGAATGGTATTGACACGCAATTTAGAAGCCACTGCTAGGCAATTGTTTCAACAAGATGAAGCAATTATACCTCGTTTCCTCCGGTCTTCTGGCGCTTCGGATTTGTAGGTTGATCCACACCAGCACTTTTGTCACTCACATTTTCAGCGTCTCCAGGAATACTCTCATTGCTGACAATATCATCAGGGCGCTTCCCTCGAGAGATAATTGCCTTACTCCTCCGGCGCTTGTACCCAACTAATGGTCCGCTGCTTTGTGGCTAAATGAGGAGAACACATAAATCACAATCACAAAAACATGAATCAGAAAAAAGAAAACAAAAAAGAAAGAGGAAAATAGTAGCATGTTTCAAAATGCTTCAAAATATCTTGCACACCTCTGTTCTCTGTTCATCGGTGGCATGAGATGGATCATCATCAGGATTGAATGCCGGAGGGGCATCCTGAAGGCCCTTTTTGCTTGCCCCAGCCATGTTTTCCCGCTACGTGTAAAGAGAAAGAACATCATCATGCATGAAAAAATGCCTAAAATGTAACTGTATATTTCAGCCTAATCCTATAAAAGAATCTCACACAGCATATGACTGAGGCAAAAATAAAAGCCAATATATCAGCCAACTAATTGTCGAAAAATGTTGGAAAACAAGGTATTAGGCAAACTCACACACGATCTTAGGCAAAAAACTTAACAAACTGAAGCAAACCAAGGAGGCATGACAGGCAACTAAAGTGTCAAAAGTGAAATGCACAAATACTGATTTTACCTCTGTTGCTATATGAAGTAGGACTAAAGTGTAAAAGTGATTGTACTTTAACAGATAATTTTCAAAAATCTAAACAAATCTACCAAGGAGTCATGACACGCAACAAGGTATTAGGCAAACTCGCACACCATCTTAGGCAAAAAGCATAACAAACTGAAGCAAACCAAGGAGGCATGACAGGCAACTAAAGTGTCAAAAGTGGAATGCACAAATACTGAATTTATCTCTGTTGCTATATGAAGTAGGACTAAAGTGTAAAAGTGATTGTACTTTAAGTAACAGATAAAATTTCAAAAATCTGAACAAATCAAACAAGTAAAAATGTACAAATAAATCTGAAGCATATCAAGCAAACTATTTCACATCAAACAGTTCACACTACTGCCCATTAAAATCACATCAGGAAATTACTTCCCTATATTTCCATCAGGCAATTACTTCCTCTAGAATTGCATTCTTCACACATATCATCCAAAACTAAAACCACATCATGCAATTAAGAAAAAAAACGAAATAACTGAAAACAATTTCCCCTGCACTGAATTACTTCCTCTCGATTTGCATTGTTCAAAAACAATGCTAACTGCAACAAATTGTACTACAACGCTTGTGTGTGTGGGCAACTTCTGACAACATACAGGGCAAGTCATTCACAAAACTAGAGCAAACGTGAAATCCCTGTAGTGAGCATCCTAACCCAAAACACTCGTACATCATCCCGTTTCAACACCACAGCAGCCCCAACCGTCCTCAAACCCTACATCCATCAGTAGCCAAATTCCCTTGCGCACCGAATTCCCAATAACTCTACATCCAATGTTGTCCACCATGTACTCGTCGATTTCAACATGGGGAAAAAGCGTGAAATCGAAGGCAGATGTGCTTACCAATAGATTGCGAGGAAGGAAGGTGGTCCCCTCTGTGCGACTCTGCCCTCTGCGCGAACGGCACGGCGCTCACGGCGGTCGTTCCTCCCCTGTCGCGCCTCGGCTACTGCTTCCCTTCCGACGACCTGCTCCACGCCGCAGCACAGGCTAACCCCCCACTTCTCCTCTTCCAGAAAACGCCGCACGCACCTGGTGGTGGCGCGCCACTGGTCACCTCCCCCTCGCGGTGAATCGCTCCACCTCCGGCGGAAAAATCGGCCGCGGATTCGCCGAACGTCGATGCCCGCGGGATTCAACCTCGCCTGATTTGGGGATTGGGGGATTTTTTTTCAAGAGTATGCCAATGGCGTACCATATTTTTATAGAAGATAGGGATTGAGGGATTTTGGGGTGAGAGAAACGGGGGAGGAGAGCGCAACTGGTGTTGCAGTTTCGAAATGAACGCCGACAGTGGGAGGGGGTGGACGCGAGAGGAGAAGTGGTGGGATCCGGAACCGCCGCTCCCACCCAACGGGCAACGGCCGACCAGGTGCCACCTGCGCGCGTGACCCGAAAAGACAACGCTACACCTGGTGTCCGCAATAAGATCCGACGGCGCAGAGATGTGCGCTCAAGGACGCTAACGAGCACAGCTGCACTTTTTAGGATTCAGGAAAGGACAAACCCAATGCTAGAAGCTCTGTGTGGTGAAGGATTATACTCGTACAAGGCGAGCCCAGTGCAATGCAGCGAAAGTTCAAGAGGCTAACGCTGACAGATGTCAAAGATGTTCATTGTTCAGTCTGCACGAAATGTTCTTCGGCTATAACACGCTTTGTCACCAGTGCAGTGCTTAGTATAATACAATTTGAAACGAGAACAAGGTGCAAGCATTTATCACAAATAACAAACATTGGCAGTTTCCATTTGCCAAAATTCTAGACGCGAGCAATATCTGTCTTAAGAAAAAAACTTGCCCTCAACTCGGGAAGTGAATCCTGGCATGTGACGACATCCCATTGTTTATTTTGTTTCTGATCAACAACATCTCCGTCCATGTCCACTGACCTGAAAGCGTGTGCTTGCACTTGTCACACCCTGGATTTCTATATAGGTTCATGGCCTCCAGGTTCACCGCTGCCTCCATGACATTTCTGGCATACCTCATGAATCTGTCTTCTGCCTGAAACCCATAGATCCTGAGCTCAGCCAGATTGTGGTGCTTGAAATCAGGGGAAGATGGTTCCCACTCTAGTCCTTTGTCCTTCTTCTCGCTGTACGTAAACCTCTTCCTCACCTCCCCGGTTGTCATTTCACATAAATGATCCCTCACCTGCATTCAATCAGGTCAAGAATTCCAAACCGGTGTCTGAACTTCGAAAAGAGAGAGCTCGCTTTGCATATTCAACGTGAGGTGGAATAAAGATGAGAAATGAAAATCGGTACAAGATTTTACCATGATGCATAGTTCCTTAAGGGCGGGTGCACCTTGGAGTATGAACATCGTCCAAGTCAGATCACATTCTTCAGAAATGTTGATCAAATTCACAAGCCTTAGTTTGTGGAACACCGGTAGCAATTGCTTTCGACCTTCTGGTTTCACCCAAATCTGCAAAAGAGGGGGATAATGCAGAAGTATGTTTACCAAAAATAATGACTACAACCTCTCCACAACACACAACACTCGGACAACATTGTGGGCCTCCACTAACCTTTTCACATTTGAAGTTCAAATGGAGGGTGCTTATGGCGGTCTTACCCAGCAACTCGCTTAACTTGAGCATCTTGTGCCGCGAAAGACCAGTATTAATGATGGTCACAGTCTGAAGCAGTGGGACATAGCCCAGACAGAAGGGGTCTTCTGGAGACATAAAAGCATTAATTTTCAGTATTGTGAGCTTTGGTACACACTTCAGAGCAACCCTCTTAATACTGCTACAAAAAATCAGTAATTCACGGAGCTGTTCGTGTTCCACTTCCAGCAAAGACATATTCCCCGCATCACACTGTTGGAAACGGAGGAACTCCAGTTGATTGCAAATACTGAAAATTTTGGGGAAGTCTGATTCACCCAACCTCAAATTCTCTAGCGTGAGGCGTGCAAGACCACCAAATGTGTTTGGACACGAACCAAAGAATGACATGAACTGCCTCCCATAAGTGAGCAGTTCATCAACGGAACAATTTCTGCGCACCTTCGTCATGATTGTAAAATCAACTGAAGCGACCTTTTGTGTTGCTATGGTGTTGGCAACAGTCTGGCCAATGAAAACAGACTCATCTCCCAAGTAGAATTGCATGCACAACAGGTGAATGGTGGATAGACTCCCAGCCCTCCTTCCCAGTATGCACCTAGCAGCTTCCAGCACGGTGGCGTTGGCCCGAACTATATCATCTGAGGTTATCTTCCTCCTTTCGTGCTTGGGCTCAAAAGAACCAACCACGATAACAACCTTTGAGAGTATAGCAGGGATCTGTTTCCAACGTGTGGAGAGGATGGTAGTTCGTGCAGCATCAGCGATTTCAAGTCGCTCCACAATGTTGAGCAAAACGTCATCAGGCAACTTGCTGAGCCTATCAACCTCATTGTCCTCCTACATTTGATATGAAACAAATCAGAGTTGGTTTCGTACTAGTCACATCACCGGCGCAATTTTAATATTTTCCACAAACAACGATATAATTTACAAACTTCCCCACAAGAAGAGCAATTTTGATTATATAGAATTTTTGTACTTCCCCACAGAGAGACGCAAATTTGACTGTACAATTTTGATTATACATGTTTATATACTTCCGAGAGAAAAAACGCAATTGTGATTATACTTCTATACTTTCCAATAGAATGACGTGATTTTGATATTTCCCCACAAAAAGGTTAAATTTTGACCAAGAATTCTGATTATGATTCCTACTTCTTATTGCTCCTCGAATTTTTTATTTTGTTTTTTGCGGTGCTGTTGTAAGAGGATCTATTTCTTCTGATATATAAAAGGAAAAAAAGGAGCATGAGGACGAACTCACCATCATGTCGAGGGAGGATTTGCCGAGGCCGTTCTGGCAGCCGTTTGCCTGGAAAGAGAGCTGATCGTCTCCTCTTCAAACTGATATATAGCTGCTAGGTTTCCGCCACCAATGGAAACTCGGAGACTGAATTCGAAAGAGGGCCTGTTTCTAATTGTAATCCGGCAAGGACTGCTTTTGATTCTTGATTGCTACCAAAAAGGGAGCTGCTTCGATTGCGGATTGAGGCTCGGAATGGAGCCGCTTGATTGCTTCGATTGCCGGTCGCAGCTCGGAAAGGAGCTGCTGCTGCTGCTGCTTGGATTGGGGACTGCAGCTCCCAAAGGGGGAGCTGCTTATTTGGGCGCCTCTTCTCAAGCATCAGTGGATCCTCATTCGCGGCATCCGACGGCGACGGCGAGATGGTGGAGATCGACGCACGGCAGGAGGCGGCGGCGCATAACTGACCCTCGATTTCGTTCTAAAAAAATAACTGACCCTCGATCCCCTTTCCTCTCTCGGTGAGACCCTAGCTTTTTTTTTCCGGAATGCTTAAAAGTGCAGCTGCGTTTTCTGGTGAAGTCGAGCGCACGCGATGCAGTCATTCGATGGCTCGCGACCCACACAATCATCATCCAGATTTGGAAATTCTTCCCCCCTCCATTCTATATATGAAAAGATTACTTTCAACATTGTGTTGATTTTTTTTTCACGTGGTCCGACCAAACACGTCAATGCAATGATGACGTCACATGCATTAATTCCAGTACGAAAAAATTCAAAAAACTATAACTTTCAAACCACGTGTCGGAATGATGATCGGTTTTCACTTTTGGGTTCCTCATGACGAACGCTTCAAAACTAGATCCCATATGAATATGTTTTAAAGTTTTCTTTTCAAAAGCAACTTCGATGCTAAATGAGGCAACTTCAGTGCTAAATAGGAGCAACTTTGATGCTAGATGAATTGCATCGTGTGTATTAATGAATTCATCTAGTAGCCTACTAATAGTTGTGTGCAATAATCTAATAGATTGTTACCATGGTTGCTAAGTTGCATACATCGAAAACTAATTTGTAGATAGTTTACTTGCCAATGATACTGTGAAAGTTGTTTACCGTAGAGTGTCTAACATGGCTTCTAAATTGTCAGCCTCAGAAACCAAGTTGTCTATATTGCTACGAAGTTGCCTACGGATGATCCCCAATTGCATAAAATACTATTGAAGTTGTCCATCAATGGACATAAGTGGCCTACAATGTCAAAAAGTTTTTCTGGGATCTAAGGTTTCTATCATGATCCAAATTCCGAACTATGTGGGGATGGATGGTATGAGAGCTTTTTTCTTACCTTTTCTGGGGTAGTCTACCAGCCTACGCTAATGAACATGCGTGTGTTAGCTAGCTAGGTCGCAGGTGTTGACTAGTTGCAAAAGTGAGGATAGATGAGAAGTTGCATAAGGGGTGATGAGAAATTTCATAGGGTGCGGGGGTTAGACAGTTGTCCGCAAACTACACAAGTTGTTCATAATTTTGGCACGAGTTGCCAGCAAAAATCATTAAAATCTCCAGATATAATGATGAAAAGTACACATTAGTTGCTTGTTGAATGCACTGGAGTTGCACGAAAACACCTTAAAAGTTGCTAACTTTTTTGTGTGATACTCGAGTGATCTTAAAGTTATTGTCCTCGTTTTGCCTCCAATAGCCCCATCAATGGTGAACTTATATTATAGGCAACTGAAATAGTAATGGCAGTCAACTGAGCATCATTAATAGGCAACTTCATAGTGTTTTTGGGCAACTTAAAAATACAACGATAAGCAACTTCATAATATTGTAGGCAACTAATTTGCAAAGTTAGACAACTGAGCAACAATGATAGGTAACTAATTACCAATAGAAGGTAACTGGACGTCGATGATAGGCCAATTTCATAGTATTGTAGGCAACGAGGCATCAATGATAGGCAACTGAACATCCATGATAGGCAACTGAGCAACCATGGTCGGCAAGTTGTGATAATGTTAGAAAATCCATTCATACACATAGTGCAATGAAATTGCTTAAATGTAGCACTAAAGGTGCCTCATGTTTTGTGTGATTTTCTCATTTTTACACAAACCAACCTAATAGGCAGCCCTACTAGGTAAAAAATGAAGTTGCCTTCCTATAGCACTAAAGTTGCCTCCATCGGACCCAAAGTTGCCTGAAAAAAGTTCGACGAAACCTATCAATATGAGATCTAGTTTTGAAGAACTCGTCGCGAGAAACCCAAATGTGAAAACGAAACTGGATTTTGACGCCTCGATCAAAAGTTGCAGTTTTTTAAACATTTTGGACCCCCAAATAAATGCACGTCAGGACAAGATTCTTTTTTTGGTCTACCATGTCAGGCGCGTCAATTGCTCCTTCCATATTTAGAAAGCGCTCGATCCTAACAACTGGCGCTCGTGTGCCCTCTAGCCACGTCCTTCTTTTAGTCGATCGGTGAGACCCCCTGTAGGTCTGGGCGGCACGGCAGGGATCACAATTATATTATGGTGGCCTGTGATGGAAGAATGGTGGCATGGATGAGCTAAAGGCCCAACCAGCTTTTCCTGTTGCAGGCTTGCACTAGCCCGGCCACCCCGCGAGAACTATATTTCGGTTACAGTGAGATGGAAGGATCTTTGTATCGTTCAATTTTATCGGACGTCGCGGAAGGGACAGATGGAAGGGAGCCACTCGTTGCAACCTGTGAGTTTTTTTCTTATAAATTCGTTTATTCTGAATATTTTATCTTTTAAACCATGAGTTTTCTTTTTTCGGAATCCGTTTCCAAGAGGCACGGTCACGCCTCTCACGGGAGCAAATCTGTGGCTCTCGTAAAGCAAAATCGTACCTCTCACGGAACCATACCTCTCACGGAGAAAAAAAGAAGATTTTTTTGTTTTCACGAAAGGAAAAAAAGAAAATGTGTTTTCCCATTTTTGAGAGGCACGGTCGTGCCTCTCGCGGGAAAAAACGCGTTTTCGCTTAAACTATCTTTTTTCCAAAAAAAAACATTTGTCGAAAAGCTAAGAAATACCCGTGGAAAACCGAAAAGTCAAAAAAATACCGGAAAGAAAACCATCTAAAAGCAGAAAACGCGTGCGAAAAAATTAAAAAATCCGAAGGGAGCGCGCCATCTCAGCCCACCCCATGTGATCGTTGGGAGGCTTCCGAAGGAGCGCTCCTCAACTAGTTGCTCTTCTGTTTGGCGCCTTAAGCGCCCGAACAGTAAGCTGGCGCCCACGCGTGCCACCTCATCACCTCATGGGCCGGCCCACAATGGACGTGCAACATAGTCAAAATGCCTTGCAAAAAAACACACAAAAGGTGCGGATACCAGGACTCAAACCCGCCCCATGCCAGGACAACTAACAAAGTGTTTTGCTAACCACCAGAGCTGCGAAGCGCATGGGTTGTAAGCGAGGCTATGTGCCTCTGTATTCGAGGCACTTCCGTCGAAGATGAAAAGGCAATCCTGGAACTCCGATTATGTGATCCTGATCTCGCGAAGGATATGATCATGCTTGCCGCCGCTGCCCTCTTTGATATCTGACTAGGGGTTGGGGCGCCACCTGTGGCGCCTCTTGAGAGGAAGCTGGGCATTGCCAGGTTGGCAAACGCCCATTTCACTTACTTTCTTACTATCATGTAATGCATGGACATGACACGTAAGAAGTTGCACTACAAATTTTAAAAGAGCTAAATAAATTGCCTCAAACACAAAGAGATTAGAGTGTGTGAAACACAAAACACTGGAAGGCATGAGATAGAACCAGTATATACTGCAAGTTTATGAAGTGCTAAGAATTCAACATTTAGTTGTGACATGAAGTGCTACACCAAAAGAATAAGAACACAATGACAGAAGGTTTAAAGGGTATTCAAGCCGAATGCTCGAATTTTAAATCACCACGAAATATGTGACGAAAATGCCACCCAGTTCCATGGAGTTCTTTGGCTACCAGTTCTTGACATGGTGGATTCTGAGACATATCCTACAAAGCAACCATACCATCCAATAAGCTAGAAAATGTGTAGACATGCGTCGATCACTTTGTAGACATCCAATAAGCTAGAAAATGGCATGTACTGTGGCAAGCACTCGCTCAACCGGAAAGCTAGAGGTGCAGGTGGCAGCAGGATGTTGAAAGTAGCTGGGAGATGAAAGCGCGACATCATGATGCAGCTCATCATGGACAACGAGGCACAAGATGTTATACAGCTCCAGGAAGTTGTTCTGGAATGGAGTCCCTGATATAATAATCCGCTTTTCGGCGCTGACTTGTGCGAGAACTTTCCAAATTAGGCTTTTCTTGTTCCTTGGTGTGTGCCCCTTGTTGAGGATCAACAAGCTGGGCTTCTCAAGAAGCACATTCCTCTGCATATCTCCATCTTTGCCTTCACCCTTGGCAAGATTCCTATAAAGCGAATAGCTTAGACCAAGTATGCTACTCCCTTCGCACCAAGATGCTAGCTTCACCATCATGTTTGATTTCTGGCTCAATTTTTTCGTTGTCAACTTCTGTCCCAGACCATGATTATTTGAAACCAGTTTCTTGATGGTCTTGTCTTCATCCCACTGGATCTCACTAGAATTCAGTACATGGAATGGGAGCTTGACTTTCCATTTTCTGAATTTGCTCCCAGATAACTGGGCTTATCCCTAACCTCATCGTAACGCCTGCGGCCGCTAGGAAGGCGAACAACAGCGAGGAGGCCACAGGAATGCCTAGTGGCAGTCAGGAGTCTCCATTGTCCACCCAGCCACACACGAATCCAGCAGAGAAGGTAGCCTACATGCCTATGCCTTAGTGATTTCTAAATAGTTACAAGTCACGAGCGTGTTTTCATTATTGCAACAGGAGATTGATGACAATCGAGTGATTGGACACTGTTAAGTGACATATTATTGGGCTTTATATTTGTAATTTGTGAGTTCTACTTTACAATCGGTAAGATATTATTTTTACTGATTTACAGTAGTATTTTTTGTAGATTCCAGCTAGTTTTGAATTGCCAATTATTTCTTAACGTACCATGGGTAGTAACAGACATATATTGGGTGGTAACATACACTATGGAGATGCGCCCGCGGCCAGTTCCGCGATTGCCGCCCGAAGGGTGGGGAATTTGCCAGAGAAGTTTGGTATTACCATTGGCCCATTTCATGTACTCGCACCTCTCTTTTCTAAGTTTCTCTAATGCATGAAGAATTTGGACATCAAGAAGTTTATTGATCTCATCAACTTTATTCTACTTCTTCTCGAGTGTTTTGAGAGCAGCTTCCTTCTTCATTTCATATATCCTTGTGCATGCTGCCTCATTACTCTTTGTGTTCTTCCAACATCCATAGGATCGATCGACAGAGGTAGAGGTGGTTCAAAAATTGAAGGACAGAGTTCGTGCACTTTTTGGTGAGCTGGGGAATGGTCCGACCAACTCCCCCTCATCGGCGACCCTAGATCGGCGACCCGGTCCACCTCCCTTGCCGGCGACGACCGCGGCTGGAAGGGCCCCCCCGGGGCAGCTCCGACCAACTCCCCCTCATCGGCAACCCTAGATTGGCAATCCACTCCCCCACCCTCGCCGGTGACGACCACGGCTGGAAGGACCCCCTCCCCCCCCCTCCCGACGGCACCGGCGACTCCCGATGGGCAGGCTGCTCGCCCTCACCGCCGCCACCGCCGCCGCCCTCACTGCTCGCCCTCAATTTTGGTTCAACGAGGCACAAGATGTTATACAGCTCTAGGAAGTTGTTCTGGAATGGAGTCCCTGATATAATAATCCGCTTTTCGGCGCTGACTTGTGCGAGAACTTTCCAAATTAGGCTTTTCTTGTTCCTTGGTGTGTGCCCCTCGTTGAGGATCAACAAGCCGGGCTTCTCAAGAAGCACATTCCTCTGCATATCTCCATCTTTGCCTTCACCCTTGGCAAGATTCCTGTAAAGCGAATAGCTTAGACCAAGTATGCTACTCCCTTCGCACCAAGATGCTAGCTTCACCATCATGTTCGATTTCTGGCTCAATTTTTTCATTGTCAACTTCTGTCCCAGACCATGATTATTTGAAACCAGTTTCTTGATGGTCTTGTCTTCATCCCACTGGATCTCAATAGAATTCAGTACATGGAATGGGAGCTTGACTTTCCATTTTCTGAAGTCTTGCTCCCAGATAACTGGGCTTATCCCTAACCTCATCGTAACGCCTGTGGCCGCTAGGAACAGACCAGGCGAACAGCAGCGAGGAGGCCACAGGAACGCCTAGTGGCAGTCGGGAGTGTCCATTGTCCACCCAGCCACACACGAATCTAGCAGAGAAGGTAGCCTACATGCCTATGCCTTAGTGATTTCTAAATAGTTACAAGTCACGAGCGTGTTTTCATTATTGCAACAGGAGATTGCTGACAATCGAGTGATTGGACACTGTTAAGTGACATATTATTGGGCTTTATATTTTTGTGAGTTCTACTTTACTAATGGTAAGATTTTATTTTTGCTGATTTACAGTAGTATTTTTTGAACGATGCCCAGCAGCAGGAACTCATGGGCCCAAATAACATGGACCGAAGCTGCACGAGGGACTAGGCCTTCTTGTTTTCCTTCCTTTTCTCTTTTTCTAGCGATCGCGGGACTCCACACACATAAAACCAGCCAATGACAGCGTATGCGTACAAATCTTTTAGCGCAAAATCAAGGTAGGGCGGGCGCCCTGCCTCGCCCTACCGGGAGCCCCGCCTGTGCCCTCAGGCATGATCAGTGGCGAATCTTGGAAGAAAATCGAGGGCGGGCTCAAAGTTCACAGTGCGAAAAAAAGCCACCGACTCCCAATTCTTTTGTCCAAAGAAGGTTCATATTTACTATAATCTTTTGGAATTTTTTGAAAATATCAAATGTTTGACCTTTCTCGCAAAATAGCCATCATTTCGAACTAATATAGTAACTTGTTTTACCATGCCAAATCTAGCCGCTTGTGATGGATTCTTGAAAAGAGAACAAGGGAAACAAAAGGCAGCCTCCTTTTTCACATTGCCTTTTTTCAATCTTATCGTTATTTATGTGGTCTTGGAATTTGCAGACCATGGCTCGGAAGAGCATGACAAGACTGTTCACAGAGGCAAGTTTGGAGAGGCCAACCGACTCGGTACTGACGTCGGCCTCCAATGGACAATCACCTCCACCAGTACCTCAAGGGCGAGTAAAGAGACCGCGTGCACTTGCTAAGGAACCTTTGCAAGCTAGAAGGTCAAATCAGTCAACATCTGGGTCCTCTGGACTCTCTCAGGCAAATGAGAGCATTGCAGATGAGGGGATTGCAGATTTAGGCATTCCAGAAGGAGGCATTCCTGAAGAGGACATTCCAAAAGGGGCATTCCTGAAGAGGATGTTCCAGAAATGGGTGATCATAGGAAGAAGAAACCGGGTGATCATAGGAAGAAGAGTCCGAACAACATCACACGATGCAGGCCCAGGGAAATTAAGGGTCTCCGAAATTCACTCGAACCGCGTCACGTTGCTATGATCGAGGAAAGAGAATGGGATGCCCCTCTAAAATTACAAGTGATGGAAGCACTAAGAACTCAGACTGTCAAGGATATGGCTATGCTTATTGATGAAAAAGGGAGACTTGATCTGAAAGGCACATATATTGATCTGTATGAGCTGGCACCATATGTGATGGGCGATCCCAATGAAGGTGATTTTGTGGGACCTGCAGTTGGGATTCCTATAGGTTTTGAGGAATTGAAAGCGATGATCAAACGGCCCCCATCTGATCCTCACTCAAAACGGTGGGTCCTGACCACGAATGAATTAAAGGAGTTGTTGATAGATTTGTCCCAGAAGAATAATCCGGCTGACGATGAAAAAGTTATGTGTCTTTACATGCTTTATGTGTGGGCTTTGATCAATGCACCAAGTTGTGCCAGTACTGCTAATATGAATCATTTGGGTGTATTTTGTACTGGTGAGGAGTATAGGTCGTGCGATTATAGTGTAGATACTTTGGTGGATGGTGTCACAAGTTGGAAAAACGGAGATTTAACATCAATTCCAGGAAATATGTTATTACCCCTGGTAAGTTATCTCGTATATGTTTGGTACTCAATTTACTTGCAAATATTCTGTGTAATGACCAGTGACATTATGTTTCCGACTGGGTTCCCAACAAATCATAGTTGCGGACTTAGCGATATTGGAGGACGATGAAACTCCACCACCAGCATCTGGTTTTCCACGCTATGAATTCATACTACAAGAGCGGTTTACTAAGGTGTTTGATAAAGGTCTTGCAAATCTTGAGGTAACTAACCTTTTTTTCATACAGTCTAGTTTTATCCATCCACTGGAAAGGGAAAGGATAACTGGAAAAAGGATATATTGTTACGTCTTATTTACGACTTCTTCTTGCTAATAGACGTATTTATGTGAATTCTACTGTTTTGCAGTTCAGGGGCTTGTGTGATAGTGTTTACGCTCAGATATTCAATCGACCAAGTAAAAGTGGTCTGCTTGGCACCGGAAGCTCCCATGCTTCCTCCCCGCAACTCCATGTAAGTCAAATGATTAGAATATAAATTAATCCTAATATGTACTAGTTTGCACACGATCTCTGCTACAAGTTAACAACGATGTCAAAAAGTTCCCAGCTAAACATATACATATAAGAAGTGACATGCAGCTAGCTAGACTGCTCATAAATACTAACCATGATTTAATTTATTCTGAATTGGCGCAACTGCAGTTTCTTTTTTGCTTTTATAAGTATTAGAGATGGCACATAAACACTGTTTACACGTCTTTTCAGGCTATTAATCTTGATCAGCATTCTTGCGAGGCTGCAAAGGCTAAAGAACTGCTTTCAGAATTGCGCATTGCAGATTTGAGGTTCGTTGATAGGTTCATAATTTTCTTGAATAAGATGGAAGATTCTTTGCATGGAGACGCTATAGAGGGTCCCTGTGATCTAAGGAGCTCTCTACGGACCAAGCTGCAACACGAATCTGTGCACGAAGCTGTTCATGAAGTTTTTGCATATATCTCAGAGCACGAAGCTATCTGTGCCCGATTCACTACAGATGTAAAGAAGTACATTTCATATGTCAAGGCGATACATCTAGAGTTGACTAAAAAGGATCAGGATGAGGATTGTTGTTCCTTCAAGGCGATACATCTAGAGTTGACTAAAAAGGATCAGGATGAGGATTGTTGTTCCTTTAGATACCCTTTTTAGTCAATCTAGAGTTGACTAAAAAGGAACAACAATCCTGATCCTGATCCTTTTTAGTCAACTCTAGATGTATCGCCTTGACATCTGAAATGTACTTCTTTACATCTGTAGTGAATCGCGCACAGATAGCTTCGTGCTCTGAGATATATGCAAAAACTTCATGAACAGTTTCGCGCATAGATTCGCGTTGCAGCTTGGTCCGTAGAGAGCTCCTTAGATCACAGGGACCCTCTATAGCGTCTCCATGCAAAGAATCTTCCATCTTATTCAAGAAAATTATGAACCTATCAACGAACCTCAAATCTGCAATGCGCAATTCTGAAAGCAGTTCTTTAGCCTTGGCAGCCTCGCAAGAATGTTGATCAAGATTAATAGCCTGAAAAGACGTGTAAATAGTGTTTATGTGCCATCTCTAATACTTATAAAAGCAAAAAAGAAACTGCAGTTGCGCCAATTCAGAATAAATTAAATCATGGTTAGTATTTATGAGCAGTCTAGCTAGCTGCATGTCACTTCTTATATGCATATGTTTAGCTGGGAACTTTTTGACATCGTTGTTAACTTGTAGCAGAGATCGTGTGCAAACTAGTACATATTAGGATTAATTTATATTCTAATCATTTGACTTACATGGAGTTGCGGGGAGGAAGCATGGGAGCTTCCGGTGCCAAGCAGACCACTTTTACTTGGTCGATTGAATATCTGAGCGTAAACACTATCACACAAGCCCCTGAACTACAAAACAGTAGAATTCACATAAATACGTCTATTAGCAAGAAGAAGTCGTAAATAAAACGTAACAATATATCCTTTTTCCAGTTATCCTTTCCCTTTCCAGTGGATGGACAAAACTAGACTGTATGAAAAAAAAGGTTAGTTACCTCAAGATTTGCAAGACCTTTATCAAACACCTTAGTAAACCGCTCTTGTAGTATGAATTCATAGCGTGGAAAACCAGATGCTGGTGGTGGAGTTTCATCGTCCTCTAGTATCGCTAAGTCCGCAACTATGATTTGTTGGGAACCCAGTCGGAAACATAATGTCACTGGTCATTACACAGAATATTTGCAAGTAAATTGAGTACCAAACATATACGAGATAACTTACCAGGGGTAATAACATATTTCCTGGAATTGATGTTAAATCTCCGTTTTTCCAACTTGTGACACCATCCACCAAAGTATCTACACTATAATCGCACGACCTATACTCCTCACCAGTACAAAATACACCCAAATGATTCATATTAGCAGTACTGGCACAACTTGGTGCATTGATCAAAGCCCACACATAAAGCCTGTAAAGACACATAACTTTTTCATCGTCAGCCGGATTATTCTTCTGGGACAAATCTATCAACAACTCCTTTAATTCATTCGTGGTCAGGACCCACCGTTTTGAGTGAGGATCAGATGGGGGCCGTTTGATCATCGCTTTCAATTCCTCAAAACCTATAGGAATCCCAACTGCAGGTCCCACAAAATCACCTTCATTGGGATCGCCCATCACATATGGTGCCAGCTCATACAGATCAATATATGTGCCTTTCAGATCAAGTCTCCCTTTTTCATCAATAAGCATAGCCATATCCTTGACAGTCTGAGTTCTTAGTGCTTCCATCACTTGTAATTTTAGAGGGGCATCCCATTCTCTTTCCTCGATCATAGCAACGTGACGCGGTTCGAGTGAATTTTGGAGACCCTTAATTTCCATGGGCCTGCATCGTGTGATGTTGTTCGGACTCTTCTTCCTATGATCACCCGGTTTCTTCTTCCTATGATCACCCATTTCTGGAACATCCTCTTCAGGAATGCCCCCTTTTGGAATGCCTAAATCTGCAATCCCCTCATCTGCAATGCTCTCATTTGCCTGAGAGAGTCCAGAGGACGCATATGTTGACTGATTTGACCTTCCAGCTTGCAAAGGTTCCTTAGCAAGTGCACGCGGTCTCTTTACTCGCCCTTGAGGTACGGGTGGAGATGATTGTCCATTGGAGGCCGACGTCAGTACCGAGTCGGTTGGCCTCTCCAAACTTTCCTCTGTGAACAGTCTTGTCATGCCCTTCCGAGCCATGGTCTGCAAATTCCAAGACCACATAAATAACGACAAGATTCAAAAAAGGCAATGTGAAAAAGGAGGCTGCTTTTTGTTTCCCTTGTTTTCTTTTCAAGAATCCATCACAAGCGGCTAGATTTGGCATGGTAAAACAAGTTACTATATTAGTTCGAAATGATGGCTATTTTGCGAGAAAGGTCAAACATTTGATATTTTCAAAAAAAATCCAAAAGATTACAGTAAATATTAACCTTCTTTGGACAAAAGAATTGGGAGTCGGTGGCTTTTTTTTCGCACTGTGAACTTTGAGCCCGCCCTCGATTTTCTTCCAAGATTCGCCACTGATCATGCCTGAGGGCACAGGCGGGGCTCCCGGTAGGGCGAGGCAGGGCGCCCGCCCTACCTTGATTTTGCGCTAAAAGATTTGTACGCATACGCTGTCGTTGGCTGGTTTTATGTGTGTGGAGTCCCCCGATCGCTAGAAAAAGAGAAAAGGAAGGAAAACGAGAAGGCCTAGTCCCTCGTGCAGCTTCGGTCCACGTTATTTGGGCCCATGAGTTCCTGCTGCTGGGCATCGTTCAGGAACTGACAAATGTGTAGACATGATGCTCATTGCAGCAGTAACTATGCTCTTCAAGCTCTCCAAAGTACTGGATCCCGCCAGGTGTTCCTGCATTGCATTTGGAGATCATGTTTCGGACGTATGAGAGGTGAGGCAACGGCGTTTGTTACATGACGGCTGTGGTATCTGCTTACCGCATATGATGTACTCTGGATGCTCGCCCTCGTCGCGCTGTGGAGCGTGTGTTGACAGAATTGTTAGTAGAATCAAACATAGTATGGCAATTATTATATCACGCGGTATGATAGAAAAATAACTGGGAAGCAGCAGTGATATAAGAAGTAAACTTTAACACACACTATGCCTTCACAAATTGAACGCACAGGTGATGAGGTATACATCCTTGAGTAAGAATAACTAATTAGTGCTGCAGTTCCTTTACAAAATGCTGGTAGTAGTGCAGTGAGTGAATTTAATTGTAACATGAAAGATGAAGATAGAGTACATTGGATGAAAATGAAATGCTGTCAGTTTATAACATATTCATGCTAACGATGTATGTAAAATTGCCAGCACCACATTCTTCATTTGAGTGTGTAAACAAATTCATAAAATGAAGGTAGGTCCTTTTGATTCACTTTTGTAAAAGTTTGGAATGGAGCATGTGGATGCATGCCATGATCATGCTTGAACAGTCGCATTATAATAAAATGTTGACTGAAATTAGATGGAAAAGAATATCTAAATAAAAATGGCCACGCTTGGTGAACTGTGAAATGTAAATAATGAGAGTTGGAAGTAAAGGAAACAATAATAGAAATTAGGTTGTAGATACAAAGATTATCATATAATTCAGTGGATGAAAAGCAAATCTTGTTCAGGTAGAAAAAAACCATACACTCAATGACAAGCATTAAAAGTATGAAGTGAATAACTATCAGTTCGGTGGTGCCTGACGAAATATTCACATGATATTTTATAACTGGTTGATGGACGAAATATTCACATGATATTTTAGAACTGGTTGATGGATCAGATTAGTTTCTGCTGACAGCACTGGAAATTATGAAGAGCCTAATTACTAAAAAGCAGCATAGTTTGAAGAAATGCAGTCATGTGGTAAGAGAAAATAGTCACTACTGCAGTGTATGAATTTAACTGTAACATAAAAGAGCAACATACAGTGCAGTGGTTGAAAATGAAATTCTGTGAGTTCCAACTGTCATGTCATTGTCAAAACAGATTCCTAAACAAAAGGTGATTTGTTTTGATTCAGTTTTGTAAAAGCATTGAATGGAGCATAGTTACGTAGAAGATAGTCAGGCTGGAACAATCTCAGTATAAATTGTGTGGTGAGAATACAATGGTAAGTGAAGCCAGACGGAAAAGCAGATGTAAACTGAACAAGAGTGCATTTAAATGGATGGGACAATGTTTTCACCTGATACATGTTGGAATAATCCCATTAAGAAAGCAGTTCAAGACGTTCTACCCAATTAGACCTTATTCTGGATACTAATTACTCTAGACTCTAATTCCTTCTTGAGTGTTAGAAATAAATTAAAACAAATAACACCAGCAGCCAGCTTTTCAAGATCATGCATATTCTTAAGAAGAAAGCATAGCAAGAATGTTGTATTCATCACCTTGATGGAGCAAATTTTGGTTGAGTGCTGTAACATCCGGTTGATTAATTTCTCCACGTAATGTCATTACTCTGCAAGTGCATCTGAATCTGTATCATAGCAAAAGACTAATATCAGCAAGAGAACATAGTACTTCCATGTAAATAACCATATAGAAAGGTATAAGATAGGTGTTTAAAGATAACCTACGCTAAAAAAACGTCACAAAAAGTGACCAGAAATTGAACCTTAGTACAGATTATGTTGGAACCGAGGATCAACGGACGATAAAGAAGAACACGAGACACAGTGGATTACCGGGCGACAAACGCCTGCCGGGCAACGGATGCCCCGCCGGCGACGAACGCCGTATTCTTTTCTCTGTATTCTACTCGGCTCACCGAACAAGTCGATTACATTGGCTTATATAGCTCAGCACACAGGAGCAGCCCACACGTCGCATGCATCCGGCCACTAACCACGCACGCACGCACGAACTAATCAACCTAGCATGCACTAACCACTAACCAACATGCGCGCAACGACGCGCCTCCACTGCCCGATCAGCACGCCCTGGCCTACTCGCACGACGCGCTCACACGCGCCTGCTGTGTCTTGGACTCCCAACAGATCGCCAACAGACTCACACACGCACACACCCTGCCTCGGACCTGACCTGGACGCGCACATGCCGGTCACCACCGCCACGGGCATGGCTTATTCCAACAGATTAGGCATGTGCGCGTGTGTGTCAATAACAACTTACAATAAACGAAAATCCAGCAGACAAACCTGACCTTAGCAAGGGAAGATTAGGCCAACATGAATTGAGGAATTTAAATTATCAACTCCGTACCTTTGTTTTAAGAGCTCGTTTACGGTGATTGGGGCGGTACTGGGAGTACTTTCAAGTACTTACCCCTTCGATTTTTATTAGCCGTCCGATCTGGTGGGGGATTAAAAATGAATTAACTTAATTAGTTTAATCAGAGAAGGGCATAATGGTCCAGGTTAAAATTTTTTTTTTCAACCGATCACGTCCACGACCAGAACCACGTCTAGATCTAGTAGCTCGGTCAAGTCCTCCTTCTCGCCACGACCAGAACCACGTCTAGATCTAGTAGCTCGGTCAAGTCCTCCTTCTCGTCCTCTTCCTTCTGTCCGACGAGCCCGGCGAGAGGAACCAATTCACTGTCGTCGGCGTCGTTCTCGTCCTCCTCCTGGTCCCCTTCACTATAAAAGACGTGGTCGGCGGCAGGAAGAAGAATAAGGCGTGACATCTGCGGCGGCAGTGTCGGTGGCGACGGCAGTGGCGGTATAGGAGAAAGCCCCCCACTGATCCCATCGCTTCCGGACTTGCATCTTAAGGTATGAATCGCCTGAATCTCAACTTACTTTGATTCGTAGCCTGCACTTCCTACTTAGATTTGTTTAGTCATCATCGATTTAGGTTTCCCTAGTGCATGCAATTCAATTTAGCAGTACTTACATCTCTGATCACGTCTGATTTTTATTAGCCGTCCGATCTTGCGGGGAATTAAACTTGGGCGTTGATGATTGGTTTCCCTCACATGTCAAACGAGCAAAAGTCTTTTCCATGCACTTGTCTTTTCCTATGAGCTATTTTACACCTGCAACATTGATAAACAGAAAGATGTTGATGATTGGTTTCCCTCACATGTCATATGCAGGAAGACATGGCGTATGCAAGTGATGAGAGTATGTTCGAGTATCTAAATGTTGTCAGCAAGATGTTTGATAGTGAGGCTGAAGGCTATGAATTCTACAACAAATATGCTCTTGAAAAAGGTTTTAGTGTGAGGAAAAGCTACGTTGAGTGGGATGGATCCAACAAATACATAATTTTAAGGAAAATTGTGTGTAGTCGTCAAGGGTTTCGCGAAGAGAAGCACATGAAAAGAAAGATGGAAGATAGAAAGAGGAGGCCACGAAGTTTAACTCGTGTTGGGTGTAATGCTAAATTGGTCATTACGAGACAGGAGGAAACCGGTCGGTGGTTTGTCAAGGATTTCATCGATGAGCACAGCCATCCTCTAGCCCCACGGGATCTTTCTTGTCTGCTGCGTTCGCACAGACGAATTAGCGATGAGCAGAAAGCGGACATTGTGGACATGGAAAAATGTGGGATCCGCAAATACCGTATTATGGATATTTTGTGCTTTCAATACGGTGGATTTGATAAGGTTGGATGCATAAAGAGGGACATTTATAATTTCTGCCATGCTAATAAGCAGGAGACAATCAGTGCCGGTGATGCTAATACGGTGATCATGCACATGATGGCGAGGCGAGAGCGAGATGTGGATTTTTTCTTCAAGTACTTGGTAGACGAGCATGGCCATCTGAAGGGACTGTTCTGGGCTGATAGTCAATCGCGACTTGACTACGAGGCTTTCGGAGACATCATTGTTTTCGATAGCACATACAGAACCAACAAATACAATCTGCCATTCGTGCCGTTTGTCGGGTTGAATCACCACCGCAGCACTGTTATTTTTGGCTGTGGTATAATTTCTCATGAAACAAGCCAGGCATACGAGTGGATGTTGCGGACCTTTTCTGATTGCATGGCACAGAAGCATCCGATATCTGTGATCACAGATGGGGACCTTGCAATGCAGAGAGCAATCAGGGTGGTCTGGCCAGACTCAAACCATAGACTATGTATATGGCACATTCAGCAGAACATTGTACGCCATCTGCATGATGACGACGTAAAGGAGGAATTCAGATCTTTCATTTATGATACTTCTTTCATTGAAGAGCATGAGATAAAACGGATACAATTCTTACAACGGAATAAAGTAACCAGTGAGGAGTCTTGGCTGCATCAGATGTATCAGATGAGAAAGTTGTGGTGTGCTCCATATCTTGAGGGGCGTTGTTTCCTAGGATTGAGCAGCAATCAGAGGAGTGAGAGCTTGAACTCTGTGCTACATACGCATCTTGAGGGTAAGATGTCGTTGTTTGAAATGCTAGAGCACTATGAGCGTTGCCTTGCGTCGCGACGGATTAAGGAAGCTCTCCAAGACGTCGAAGCCTTGCAGTCTGTTCCATTTACAGAGGAAAATGCTTCGCCACTTGAGAAACACGCCGCAACAGTTTTCACACCTAGTGTCTTTAAGATGGTCTTATGGAGCATAGATGCTGTCAGCAAATGTCAGATCAGAGAGATACTAGATGGATCAGAAGATTCCACTTATGTTGTGTCCAAGCAGGAAAGAATGGATAAAAAGTTTGGAGTGCGCATTGAAGAGCAAGGAGGTCTTTTGCACAGGGTGAGTTGTTCTTGCCGTAAGCTGGAATGCGCAGGCACACCATGTTCCCACATTTTTTACCTATTGGGGATTTTAAAACAAACAATTCTGCCCAGTTGTTGCGTTCCCACTAGGTGGACTATGAATGCAAAATGTGCATACGCACCTACCAGAAAAAACCAGATGTATGACTATTCGGTAAGCCTGCAGAGGTACCGCGAGTTGCGGAATTGTAGTCACGCCACAAGTTTCAAGGCATGCCACTCTGATGAGGACTATCACCGTCTAAAGATGCTTTTGGAAGCACAACATCATGGCAAGCAATCAAGTTTTGAACAAGCTGACAGCAAGGGGTCAACTAATGCTCAGCATAACAGCATTAGGTTTGGCCCGTTGATGCCGCACTCGGAGAAAGTTGATAAGGTTCTGGATCCCGTGCATGTGCCAGGCCGAGGTGCACCGAAGAAAAGGCTGCAGGCAAAGACAAAGAAGTCAAGATCACAGAATATGTGTGGCTATTGCAAGAATCCTGGTCACAATCGACGTAAATGCGCTAAATTGCTAGAGGTACGAAATATGTTCATATTTAATTTTTGCATGTGTTTTACTCATAATTGATGTCCATGTGATTTATTCTATTCTTCTGTGTAGGATCTCGAGGCTGAACTGTGATGTCTACATATAGCATGAACTGACGATGAGCCAGAGAAAGTCGTGTGCCATTCAGCTTTGTGTGACGTGGTCTTCACATTCTATTTCACCGTGACAGTAATTTAGTGAAGTGCGGTTGTACTGCCATGTTACTGTATTAGTTCGACATCTTTCGTTTTCATTTTCTGTGTGTATCATTTGATGTCCAACTTTAAGAATGATGATGTATTTCGAACAGGAATAAGGGCTAGCATGGAGCACTTATTATTTTCGAGTAGAATAATTTTTGTGATGTATTTCTCCTCGCACGCATGGCCGCCAGACGGATCTCCCGCGCGATCCCATGGTCTGCATGGCTCATGCATGGCAGGCCATTTTCCTACGTCGACCCAAACACCGGCCCATCCGAGGTTGCAGCTCCGGACGGCCCACGTCACGTACGATCTCGCGCGTTGTTCTCGTGTAACTAAAAATAGTCCCACCTCGCCCCTCGACCAGCTCCTTTACTTGCTTAAATACCTTCATCGAGGTGATTTTAGCAAGCGTTGGTCCTCATTGTAGGATGAATATGATTCTTCACCCTTACTATGGTTGTCACGCATATTCATAATCATCATGCATATTCTTCATTTAGAGATCATTAATGACTGACGTATTTTTTAAATAAGCGGGGCCCAGTAGGGTGTGCTTGGAAATATTTGAGAAACCTCCATGCACGTTCATCTTCGCTGCATGCAAATCGGGCGGCAGCCGCTGTGCCAGCAGCTGTCAAGGCCTTGATGAATCACTAATCACATGCAGGTCCCCGACTCTTGCATGCAGGTGCCTAGTTTTTGCATGAAGGTCCCTGGGTCGCATCATTGGTTGAGGAAGTATCTCTAGAGTTTTCGAACTGACATTGCCCACCACCTCCTCCAAATCACCCAAATCACCTCCTCCAAATCACCCAAATTTTCTTGTACATGGTGACACACATGTGCCAAACATGTCTATGAAAGAAATTTTTGGAAAAAATTATTTTACAATGCCCCTTGAGGCATAGACCGATGTTTTCAGCAGTCAGTCTAGAGGGCATTATAAATTCAAAAAAATTCAAAAAATACAAAACCTTGGAAACCTAGCATTGTTTGTGCAAGAGATCATGTGTGCCAAAATTGAGGTGATTTGGAGGTGGTCGAAAAAATGCCCGCATTTCGGAGGGACCATTTGGTCTTTAACTTAAGCCAGTTTTTGAAAAAAGGTGAATTTTTCCACCACCTCCAAATC